>NC_071517.1:29097500-29179310 GCF_027887155.1 Malaclemys terrapin pileata | reverse complement strand
TTATTACCAATGCTGAAGCCACTGCTGTGCCTGCAGTCTGTGAGCTGAAATAGATGCTGTGCAACAGGTGATCCCTGTGTGTAGTAATGTAAATGAAAGAACTCAGGTAGGGGCAGTTACAGGTGGCAGTTGCAATGGAATGTACCAGAAACTAAAAGGCACACTATACATTTAAACACACGGCCTGATGTACAGAAAACATGAGGGACTGCTTCAGTGGCATCAGTTCAGATTTTGGTGGAGGAGGGCAATTTTAACTGTGATTCCAGAGGCTACTTAGGCAACTGAAAACTCTAGTTGTTTTGCAGATAATAATTTAGGAATTAGCCGACGGGAGCACTGAATCTAATTCCAAACTCCAGCCCCCCCTACACTGCCCTTCACTGCTACTCAGGAAGTAGGGTGGATACCACTGATTTCATCCCATTGGATTATTTCAATCTGTCTGTTACTGAAGACTTTTGGTCTTTTCTGGTTGTACAGCCCAATTCATATGCTGATTCATATCTCACTCAGCACTCTCACCGTTTACCAGCCCATTGCTGCCAGAGGATCCCAACAAGTGTGCCTGAAATTCAGTGGTTTTGGGGTCTCCACATTTTGTTGGGGATATAAAACTTCTGCCAGGTGGAGTCAGCAGCAACAAGGGCTGGGTTCAATATCTAGGGGTTCCTCTTAACAATACAAAACAGAATCATCTCAAGCTCACACCCAGTACTCAGGGAAAGCTCTGCCACTGTTATAACCGCTGCTGCTGTTCACTGCCACTTTGGTGATGCTGCATTCTGAGGTTCGCCCACTTAGCCCAGTTTTTAGTGATTTCACCAGGCAGCGGGGAACCGCTGTGCTGCAGCCTCTGCATTGTTTTTCACTGCAACACTCTCCCTGTAGCAGGTTTAAGACTTAACCCCTAGATCTGTTCATCAGTGATTTCAACTCCAGTAATCACTGAACAGAAGAAAAGGGACTCTCAAGTGAATTAAATCAGCTCTGTTTTTTAAACAGTGGAGAGGGAACAGTCAAACGTTACCTACGGCTCTTTAGGCAGAGTCCATGCCTCCCCCACCCCACATCTTCAATGGGATTTGGCATTCCTACCTCCTGCTGCCCTTTACTCATACAGTAATGATAACAACATTTTGTTACCCCTGTGTTCAGTAGTGAAAGTGACCTGTAACCCCAAACCAGCCAAAATCGGTCACATTGGCAAAGCAGCTCTGTCTGCCGAGCACCTAGGAACATATGTGTGTCTATGCAAATACTGTCTGCTGCTGAACTCTTTTCCCCTAGTGCATCACTAGATGTCATTCAGACCCTGCTTACAGAGATAACAAATCAACAAGTGTTTCCCAGTACTGGTCCACAAAGCCACACTCATTTCAATTTCAGTTTTTCAAAGAGAGATGACTTGGCATAGGTTTCTTTTCCTACACTGCTTTCTCTGCTTCAATGTAACCTCCAGCAGCAAAGATGAAAGCAGGCATCATCCTTGCTTGGACAAACTTTATTGGGTCAGACGTCTGTTGAAACATGTCCAGGAGAGGTTTATGTATGTCTACAGACCTGGGCAGAGTGTAAGCACAGATAAGTCCCTGTTGAGGGTCACAGGTTGACAAATAGGATTTCTCCAGTACATCCATTTTGAAGCACCTGGAGGAGAGGAAGGTGATCAGGAACAGTCAACGTGGATTCACCAAGGGCAAGTCATGCCTGACCAACCTGATTGCCTTCTATGCTGAGATAACTGGCTCTGTGGATATGGGGAAAGCGGTAGATGTGATATATCTTGACTTTAGCAAAGCTTTAGATACGGTCTCCCACAGTATTCTTGCCAGCAAGTTAAAAAAGTATGGATTGGATGAATGGACTATAAGGTGGACAGAAAACTGGCTAGCTTGTCGGGCTCAATGGGTAGTGATCAACGGCTCAATGTCTAGTTGGTAGCTGGTATCAAGCGGAGTGCCCCAGGGGTCAGTCCTGGGGCCGGTTTTGTTCAACATCTTGATTAATAACCTGGATGATGGGATGGATTGCACTTTCAGCAAGTTTGCAGATGACACTAAACTGGGGGAAGAGGTAGATGTGCTGGAGGGTAGAGATAGGATTCAGAATGACCTAGACAAATTGGAGGATTGGGCCAAAAAGAAATCTGATGAGGGTCAGCAAGGACAAGTGCAGAGTCCTGCACTTAGGAAGGAAGAATCCCATGCACCGCTACAGACTGGGGTCCGACTGGCTACGCAGCAGTTCTGCAGAAAAGGACCTGGTGATTACAGTGGACAAGAAGCTGGATATGAGTCAGCAGTGTGCCCTTGTTGCCAAGAAGGCTAACAGCATATTGAGCTGCATTAGTAGGAACATTGCCAGCAGAGTGAGGGAAGTGATTATTCCCCTCTATTTGGCACATAGAGGCCACATCTGGTACATTGCATCCAGTTTTGGGCTCCCCCCTACAGAAGGGATGTGGACAAATTGGAGAGAGTCCAGCGGAGGGCAACGAAAATGATTAGGGGCCTGGGCCACATGACTTATGAGGAAAGGTTGAGGGAACTGGGCTTATTTAGTCTGCAGAAGTGAAGAGTGAGGGGGGATTTGATAGCAGCCTTCAATTACCTGAAGGGGTGGTTCCAAAGAGGATGAAGCTAGGTGGTTCTCAGGGGTGGCAGATGACAGAACAAGAAGCAATGGTCTCAAGTTGCAGTGCGGGAGGTCTAGGTTGGCTATTAGGAAACACTATTTCACTTGGAGGGTGGTGAAGCACTGGAATGGGTTACCTTGGGAGGTGGTAGAATCTCCATCCTTAGAGGTTTTTAAGGCCCGGCTTGACAAAGCCCTGTCTGGAATTATTTAGTTGGTGCTGGTCTTATCAATTATTTAGCTAATGGCAAAGAGAGTACACTTATCAGGTTTTCAGACAATTCCAAGCTGGGAGGGGTTACAAGTGCTTTGGAGGATAGGATTAAAATTCAAAATGATCCGGACTAACAGGAGAAATGGTCTGAAGTAAATAGGATGAAATTCAATAACGTTAAATGCAAAATCCTTTGACTTGTTCTCATTAATCTGAGAATAGGACAAGAAGCAATGGGCTTAAATTCCAGCAAGGGAGGTTCAGGTTGGAAGATTTTCCTAATGATCAGGTTCCTACTTAGGATCAATGCCCCTACTTATACAAAATAAGTTAATGGAGATATCCTCTCTCCTAGGACTGGAAGGGTCCTTGAAAAGTCAGCAAGTCCAGCCCCCACCTTCACAATCAGGACCGAGTACTGATTTTTGCCCCAGCTTCCTAAGTGACCCCACTCAAGGATTGAACTCATAACCCTGGGTTTAGGAAGCGAATGCCCAAACCACTGAGCTATCCCTCCACCCTAATTTATAATCTTCATTAAAGTGCCACAGCAGGACAGCTGCATCAGTGCAAATGACCAGAGGCGCCCAGCCACCAGAGAGACCAGCAAACAACTGTTTGAGTGTTTATAGGAGGGAGGGGTTGGTGTTATTTTCATCCTTGTCTTTAAAGGTGAGGACTAGGAAGAGAAGACAATGATGACTACTGAAGCAGCACTGGACATGACCCAATGAAGTTGAAGGGATGCAGAGGACATGGGATGTACATTATCCCTGAGTGGGTATCTGACAGGAGCTATTTATGTATGGAATGTCACCTGATGGAACCTGTGGAAGAGAAGATCCGATCCAAGGGCTAGAGATACAGCTGGAGATGGTGGTGGAGTTCAGATGGGATTTGCAGAGCTGATGGAGAGAGGAGAATGCACAGGCAACTGAAGGTTTGCAGATACCTGCCAAACAATAGGACCTGCAGGGCGGAGTGCTAGGCGAGGAGGGTGACCCATGGAAGAATGTGACCATGAAGACAAAGCAGACGAAGAGACTGTGACGTTGCACTCCATATGTTTTATGAAAATATGCTTGGAATGTGAATATAATGTAAGTGGAATATGCTTTATGCAAAGGGTCTCTTGTAAGGTATCATTACAAGCTTATAATCTATTGAGTGTGTTCATCCTATTTAAAACTAGAAATATGAAGTTAACTCTGAGGTCCTATTGTAATTATGCAAAGTGTGGGCCATTAATGGTGGTTTAGAATCTTGATGGCTCCCATTAACTAGGACAATTGGCTGTAAATGGCTCTTGTTTACCTGCAAGCCTTCCTGTGTACGTGATGTGGGTAATGAAGAATGAGGTTTCACAGGACATGTGACCAGGTTACATGATTCTAGAATCCATCTTGAACTGGTGCTTTTCCATTTAGAAGGCAGGGTGGGGACCCAGAGGGACAAAAGAGTCCCGCCTTATGCCAAAGATATAAAAGGGGGTGGAACAGAACAAAAGGGGTCCCAGTCATGTGAAATTAATGGAGATATCAGTAAGGAATATGTATAAACAAAATGCAGTTGTTGACCATTACTGTATGTAACAAAAGGTATAAATGCTTGCCTTAATTGTTTATCTTTTGGGAGACCTGCCGTTATGCACTCTCCCCCTTTTGCAATTGCTTGAGAATAAAGCTGCCTCTGGCTTGTTGCTTCAAACTCAGAGTAAGGCCTCGTTTTTCTCCGACAGTAGGTTATATCTTATTTCCCAATTTTATCCGTGTATTAGTCCAGTAACATAGCTAGCCTAAGTGTTAAGTAGAAATTTAAGCAAAAACAGAGATGGGGAGAGGCATGGATCATCCTTTCATCTCTCACTTTGAAGTAATTTGTATGTTTTTTGAGGTGTCGGAGACAAACTATTAGCTTGCTCTTTCTTACAACAATATATGAAAGAACTTGAAAGCAAAGGATGGGATTCATATAATCTGTAACTCAGGATGCAAGCTCAGGAAAATAATCAGAATTTGTAACATCCAAAATTCACCTGAAAGAGCTTTTGGCCTAAAACTCAGGCTTTTTAATTCAGTTAAATAGAAGTACAACTTATTCAAATCTAGCTATTCTTTAAAGCAACTATTTAATAACTTCTAAGTAAAATAATATAAAAATTGACTGTCTAGATACCACACCATACCTACCCTCACACCATCTTTCTTCCCCAGCACAGGATAATCCTGAAAATATAGGAGGCTCTGAAAGGTGTTCAGTGGCCTATTCATCTCAATGAGATATTCTCAGACTACTCCATGGAGATGAATACAGCCTGAAACAATAGCTCTGCTATATGTCAACTGCCCCATTTATGTCAGTGGGTGTTCCCGTCTTCCTTCCCAGTGCTGGACAGTCTGTGATATGCATCAAGAATGCCTGTTCTTAGGCTCCAAATTTGGATCACTGAGAGATGTAGTTATACCAGTATAGGTTTGTAGTGTAGATCAGACCTAACTCTACTCCGCACCCCAGGGAGACATACAAAATTTCAAGGGAATCTGAGTAACTGTGCAGATTTTAGAGCACTAAGGCCTTGTCTACACTACACAGTTTTGTTGGCAAAATGGAGCTTTTGCAGACAAGTGTAGACGTGTATACATAACAATGCTACTTTTGGCAGCAAAACTCTCCTGTTTTGCTGACAAAATAAAACCACCTCAACGAGAGGCATAGAGCTTTTTGCAGCAAAGTTAAAGTGACAAAGCAGCTGTGTAGATATACTGCCTTTTGTTATGTCCTCGTAACTGGCCTCCCCCAGTATCCCACAATGCCTGCCCTGACTGCTCCGCTCACTGTTTTTAACTTAGCTGCCCTGCATTCCAGCTACACAGGCATGCGCCCCTCCCGTTTCAAAGCTCCAGGAAGTTCTGACAGCTGAGTGTGCCTCTCTGCTCTGGCAGCAAATCATTAACATAGAATCCTGCTCTTCCTGGCACTAGGAACACAGCGGCAGGAAGGCTGCTGCTGCATGGGGGGCGGTGAGGCGGGTGGAGGCTGAGGGGGAACTGCTGTGGAAAGCCAAGGAGGGAGGCGGGGGCTGATGTTGGGGGGGGATGTCCCCCTCCCCCTGCTCCCCCTGCCTCAAGACTGGTTGCTTCCGGCTGCTGTATCAACTTGAGAGTGCTGACACACACACTCTCCTCCAACACATACACTTCCCTAACATACACACTGTCTCACATACACACTCCCCCCACACTCTCACACACTACCCCAACACACACTCTGTCTGTCTCTCTCCCACATACACACTCCCTGACACCCTTCAATTGAAAAGCAGCTGGCAATCTAGTAGGATTCCCCAGGAATGATGGGATTGAGAAACCAGCATCGTGTGATGCTGTACCTGCCCTCACGAGGCATTGCAAACCCTTCCCAATGCACCCTGCAGCCAGTTGCAAAGTGGGATAGCTACCCACACATGCTCTGAGTCGATGGAAGAACTGCTTGTGTGGATGCACAACAATGGTTTAATTAAAGTGGTGGCTTACTTGGTGGCTAAATTTTTGCTGAATGCACAAAAGGAGTTAGGCACCTGGAAAAATCACTGTGATGCACAAAGGGCATACACACATACACTGAGCAGTTGGGGGTAGTTGGGATGTTTGCACTGGAGGGCTGTAGAGGGTGAATAGAAGTCATTTTTCCTTTGACACGCTGGATCAGTTGCGAAGAGGGGAGGGAATAACTGGGGGGAACACAGTGAACTTCTCAGCATGTGATTGAACTGAGGAGTCAGGGCAATGGGAATGGAGTAGTTTGCATCTTGCAGTTGGAGTAACTGGTGGGGGCAGGTGGAAATGGGGAAAGGAACAATCGGGAAGAGGATAGCTGGATTGGGATGTTTGAGTTTAGCAGTCTGGAGCAATTGGCGATGGGGGAGGGGAAGGTGGGGGCATAGGAGAGTGTGACAGTTGGGACTGGCTATTTGAATTTGGCAGGTGGGGCAATAAGGAGGGGTAGGTTCTGTTTTGTGTCGTGGGACGGTGAGGGAGCAGCATCTAGGAGTGATACCTGGGGCTGGACAGAGTGGGAGAGGAGCAAAGGGTCTGAGATAAATGCAGTGCCCAGTAGCAAGAGCTTCTTGTGAAGAGAGAGACAGAGAACTGGCCAGGAGGTAAAGTCTACAGGAAGCCGAGGGAAGTGCGGGAGAAGAGCAAGACAGGGACGTGAATGGGAGATGAAGAGACGGGATGACAAGAGCAAAAGAAGAACTAGGGTGGAAGGGAGAAGAGAAAGAAAAACAAGCTGTGAAATCCTCCATAACAGCTCCTGGCTGTTCTTTCTCACTGCAGGAAGAGCAGGTGACAGTCCTGAAATACTGAACCAACCTGGCTTTTGTTTAAAAATAAAACTATTTCTTCTCTTCAATGACTTAACTCTCAACTAAAGAAACTTGATAGTTCTAGGGAGGGGTAAATAGGTTTATGGCTGGTGTGTGTTGTGACCAATACTTAGGCAAATTGCTAATATGCTTTGGGGCTACATTATGCCACAACTACCAGAAGAGTGGACTGCAATCAGCCACATTACATTTATAACCTTTGTGTAATACTTAAAGAACCAGGAACACTTACACTTTATGAAACCAAATAACACTTTGGCCACTTGTTAGGAACCCCAAGCCCCATCCTTTCATTACATATAAATACACAAAACAATTAAAAAGTTCTCAAATAAAATAACCCATGAAAACTTCTTGGATTTGCATCTCCCTTGACAAAGGAACAAAACAACTTCAACATCAATAAAAACCTGCTATTGGAAATCTCTGTTCTCACCCTGGAGTTGAGAGTAGGTGTTCCCTCTGCCAATATTTATTAAATCTCATAACCATGATTAATCATTGCTAAGCCATGTCAGACAGTTCAGCAATTTTAAGATTCCTTAATTTTTAACTTTTTAATTGTTTTGTGCCTAAGTACATTTATCATGAGATTTAATAAATATTGGCAGAGGGAACACCTACTCTCAACTCCAGGGTGAGAACTGATCCAGCGTGTCAAAGGAAAAATGACTTCTATTCACCCTCTACAGCCCTCCAGTGCAAACATCCCAACTACCCCCAACTGCTCAGTGTATGTGTGTATGCCCTTTGTGCATCACAGTGATTTTTCCAGGTGCCTAACTCCTTTTGTGCATTCAGCAAAAATTTAGCCACCAAGTAAGCCACCACTTTAATTAAACCATTGTTGTGCATCCACACAAGCAGTTCTTCCATCGACTCAGAGCATGTGTGGGTAGCTATCCCACTTTGCAACTGGCTGCAGGGTGCATTGGGAAGGGTTTGCAATGCCTCGTGAGGGCAGGTACAGCATCACACGATGCTGGTTTCTCAATCCCATCATTCCTGGGGAATCCTACTAGATTGCCAGCTGCTTTTCAATTGAAGGGTGTCAGGGAGTGTGTATGTGGGAGAGAGACAGACAGAGTGTGTGTTGGGGTAGTGTGTGAGAGTGTGGGGGGAGTGTGTATGTGAGACAGTGTGTATGTTAGGGAAGTGTATGTGTTGGAGGAGAGTGTGTGTGTCAGCACTCTCAAGTTGATACAGCAGCCGGAAGCAACCAGTCTTGAGGCAGGGGGAGCAGGGGGAGGGGGACATCCCCCCCCAACATCAGCCCCCGCCTCCCTCCTTGGCTTTCCACAGCAGTTCCCCCTCAGCCTCCACCCGCCTCACCGCCCCCCATGCAGCAGCAGCCTTCCTGCCGCTGTGTTCCTAGTGCCAGGAAGAGCAGGATTCTATGTTAATGATTTGCTGCCAGAGCAGAGAGGCACACTCAGCTGTCAGAACTTCCTGGAGCTTTGAAACGGGAGGGGCGCATGCCTGTGTAGCTGGAATGCAGGGCAGCTAAGTTAAAAACAGTGAGCGGAGCAGTCAGGGCAGGCATTGTGGGATACTGGGGGAGGCCAGTTACGAGGACATAACAAAAGGCAGTATATCTACACAGCTGCTTTGTCACTTTAACTTTGCTGCAAAAAGCTCTATGCCTCTCGTTGAGGTGGTTTTATTTTGTCAGCAAAACAGGAGAGTTTTGCTGCCAAAAGTAGCATTGTTATGTATACACGTCTACACTTGTCTGCAAAAGCTCCATTTTGCCAACAAAACTGTGTAGTGTAGACAAGGCCTTAGTGCTCTAAAATCTGCACAGTTACTCAGATTCCCTTGAAATTTTGTATGTCTCCCTGGGGTGCGGAGTAGAGTTAGGTCTGATCTACACTACAAACCTATACTGGTATAACTACATCTCTCAGTGATCCAAATTTGGAGCCTAAGAACAGGCATTCTTGATGCATATCACAGACTGTCCAGCACTGGGAAGGAAGACGGGAACACCCACTGACATAAATGGGGCAGTTGACATATAGCAGAGCTATTGTTTCAGGCTGTATTCATCTCCATGGAGTAGTCTGAGAATATCTCATTGAGATGAATAGGCCACTGAACACCTTTCAGAGCCTCCTATATTTTCAGGATTATCCTGTGCTGGGGAAGAAAGATGGTGTGAGGGTAGGTATGGTGTGGTATCTAGACAGTCAATTTTTATATTATTTTACTTAGAAGTTATTAAATAGTTGCTTTAAAGAATAGCTAGATTTGAATAAGTTGTACTTCTATTTAACTGAATTAAAAAGCCTGAGTTTTAGGCCAAAAGCTCTTTCAGGTGAATTTTGGATGTTACAAATTCTGATTATTTTCCTGAGCTTGCATCCTGAGTTACAGATTATATGAATCCCATCCTTTGCTTTCAAGTTCTTTCATATATTGTTGTAAGAAAGAGCAAGCTAATAGTTTGTCTCCGACACCTCAAAAAACATACAAATTACTTCAAAGTGAGAGATGAAAGGATGATCCATGCCTCTCCCCATCTCTGTTTTTGCTTAAATTTCTACTTAACACTTAGGCTAGCTATGTTACTGGACTAATACACGGATAAAATTGGGAAATAAGATATAACCTACTGTCGGAGAAAAACGAGGCCTTACTCTGAGTTTGAAGCAACAAGCCAGAGGCAGCTTTATTCTCAAGCAATTGCAAAAGGGGGAGAGTGCATAACGGCAGGTCTCCCAAAAGATAAACAATTAAGGCAAGCATTTATACCTTTTGTTACATACAGTAATGGTCAACAACTGCATTTTGTTTATACATATTCCTTACTGATATCTCCATTAATTTCACATGACTGGGACCCCTTTTGTTCTGTTCCACCCCCTTTTATATCTTTGGCATAAGGCGGGACTCTTTTGTCCCTCTGGGTCCCCACCCTGCCTTCTAAATGGAAAAGCACCAGTTCAAGATGGATTCTAGAATCATGTAACCTGGTCACATGTCCTGTGAAACCTCATTCTTCATTACCCACATCACGTACACAGGAAGGCTTGCAGGTAAACAAGAGCCATTTACAGCCAATTGTCCTAGTTAATGGGAGCCATCAAGATTCTAAACCACCATTAATGGCCCACACTTTGCATAATTACAATAGGACCTCAGAGTTAACTTCATATTTCTAGTTTTAAATAGGATGAACACACTCAATAGATTATAAGCTTGTAATGATACCTTACAAGAGACCCTTTGCATAAAGCATATTCCACTTACATTATATTCACATTCCAAGCATATTTTCATAAAACATATGGAGTGCAACGTCACAGTCTCTTCGTCTGCTTTGTCTTCATGGTCACATTCTTCCATGGGTCACCCTCCTCGCCTAGCACTCCGCCCTGCAGGTCCTATTGTTTGGCAGGTATCTGCAAACCTTCAGTTGCCTGTGCATTCTCCTCTCTCCATCAGCTCTGCAAATCCCATCTGAACTCCACCACCATCTCCAGCTGTATCTCTAGCCCTTGGATCGGATCTTCTCTTCCACAGGTTCCATCAGGTGACATTCCATACATAAATAGCTCCTGTCAGATACCCACTCAGGGATAATGTACATCCCATGTCCTCTGCATCCCTTCAACTTCATTGGGTCATGTCCAGTGCTGCTTCAGTAGTCATCATTGTCTTCTCTTCCTAGTCCTCACCTTTAAAGACAAGGATGAAAATAACACCAACCCCTCCCTCCTATAAACACTCAAACAGTTGTTTGCTGGTCTCTCTGGTGGCTGGGCGCCTCTGGTCATTTGCACTGATACAGCTGTCCTGCTGTGGCACTTTAATGAAGATTATAAATTAGGGTGGAGGGATAGCTCAGTGGTTTGGGCATTCGCTTCCTAAACCCAGGGTTATGAGTTCAATCCTTGAGTGGGGTCACTTAGGAAGCTGGGGCAAAAATCAGTACTCGGTCCTGATTGTGAAGGTGGGGGCTGGACTTGCTGACTTTTCAAGGACCCTTCCAGTCCTAGGAGAGAGGATATCTCCATTAACTTATTTTGTATAAGTAGGGGCATTGATCCTAAGTAGGAACCTGATCATTAGGAAAATCTTCCAACCTGAACCTCCCTTGCTGGAATTTAAGCCCATTGCTTCTTGTCCTATTCTCAGATTAATGAGAACAAGTCAAAGGATTTTGCATTTAACGTTATTGAATTTCATCCTATTTACTTCAGACCATTTCTCCTGTTAGTCCGGATCATTTTGAATTTTAATCCTATCCTCCAAAGCACTTGTAACCCCTCCCAGCTTGGAATTGTCTGAAAACCTGATAAGTGTACTCTCTTTGCCATTAGCTAAATAATTGATAAGACCAGCACCAACTAAATAATTCCAGACAGGGCTTTGTCAAGCCGGGCCTTAAAAACCTCTAAGGATGGAGATTCTACCACCTCCCAAGGTAACCCATTCCAGTGCTTCACCACCCTCCAAGTGAAATAGTGTTTCCTAATAGCCAACCTAGACCTCCCGCACTGCAACTTGAGACCATTGCTTCTTGTTCTGTCATCTGCCACCCCTGAGAACCACCTAGCTTCATCCTCTTTGGAACCACCCCTTCAGGTAATTGAAGGCTGCTATCAAATCCCCCCTCACTCTTCACTTCTGCAGACTAAATAAGCCCAGTTCCCTCAACCTTTCCTCATAAGTCATGTGGCCCAGGCCCCTAATCATTTTCGTTGCCCTCCGCTGGACTCTCTCCAATTTGTCCACATCCCTTCTGTAGGGGGGAGCCCAAAACTGGATGCAATGTACCAGATGTGGCCTCTATGTGCCAAATAGAGGGGAATAATCACTTCCCTCACTCTGCTGGCAATGTTCCTACTAATGCAGCTCAATATGCTGTTAGCCTTCTTGGCAACAAGGGCACACTGCTGACTCATATCCAGCTTCTTGTCCACTGTAATCACCAGGTCCTTTTCTGCAGAACTGCTGCGTAGCCAGTCGGACCCCAGTCTGTAGCGGTGCATGGGATTCTTCCTTCCTAAGTGCAGGACTCTGCACTTGTCCTTGCTGACCCTCATCAGATTTCTTTTTGGCCCAATCCTCCAATTTGTCTAGGTCATTCTGAATCCTATCTCTACCCTCCAGCACATCTACCTCTTCCCCCAGTTTAGTGTCATCTGCAAACTTGCTGAAAGTGCAATCCATCCCATCATCCAGGTTATTAATCAAGATGTTGAACAAAACCGGCCCCAGGACTGACCCCTGGGGCACTCCGCTTGATACCAGCTACCAACTAGACATTGAGCCGTTGATCACTACCCATTGAGCCCGACAAGCTAGCCAGTTTTCTGTCCACCTTATAGTCCATTCATCCAATCCATACTTTTTTAACTTGCTGGCAAGAATACTGTGGGAGACCGTATCTAAAGCTTTGCTAAAGTCAAGATATATCACATCTACCGCTTTCCCCATATCCACAGAGCCAGTTATCTCAGCATAGAAGGCAATCAGGTTGGTCAGGCATGACTTGCCCTTGGTGAATCCACGTTGACTGTTCCTGATCACCTTCCTCTCCTCCAGGTGCTTCAAAATGGATGTACTGGAGAAATCCTATTTGTCAACCTGTGACCCTCAACAGGGACTTATCTGTGCTTACACTCTGCCCAGGTCTGTAGACATACATAAACCTCTCCTGGACATGTTTCAACAGACGTCTGACCCAATAAAGTTTGTCCAAGCAAGGATGATGCCTGCTTTCATCTTTGCTGCTGGAGGTTACATTGAAGCAGAGAAAGCAGTGTAGGAAAAGAAACCTATGCCAAGTCATCTCTCTTTGAAAAACTGAAATTGAAATGAGTGTGGCTTTGTGGACCAGTACTGGGAAACACTTGTTGATTTGTTATCTCTGTAAGCAGGGTCTGAATGACATCTAGTGATGCACTAGGGGAAAAGAGTTCAGCAGCAGACAGTATTTGCATAGACACACATATGTTCCTAGGTGCTCGGCAGACAGAGCTGCTTTGCCAATGTGACCGATTTTGGCTGGTTTGGGGTTACAGGTCACTTTCACTACTGAACACAGGGGTAACAAAATGTTGTTATCATTACTGTATGAGTAAAGGGCAGCAGGAGGTAGGAATGCCAAATCCCATTGAAGATGTGGGGTGGGGGAGGCATGGACTCTGCCTAAAGAGCCGTAGGTAACGTTTGACTGTTCCCTCTCCACTGTTTAAAAAACAGAGCTGATTTAATTCACTTGAGAGTCCCTTTTCTTCTGTTCAGTGATTACTGGAGTTGAAATCACTGATGAACAGATCTAGGGGTTAAGTCTTAAACCTGCTACAGGGAGAGTGTTGCAGTGAAAAACAATGCAGAGGCTGCAGCACAGCGGTTCCCCGCTGCCTGGTGAAATCACTAAAAACTGGGCTAAGTGGGCGAACCTCAGAATGCAGCATCACCAAAGTGGCAGTGAACAGCAGCAGCGGTTATAACAGTGGCAGAGCTTTCCCTGAGTACTGGGTGTGAGCTTGAGATGATTCTGTTTTGTATTGTTAAGAGGAACCCCTAGATATTGAACCCAGCCCTTGTTGCTGCTGACTCCACCTGGCAGAAGTTTTATATCCCCAACAAAATGTGGAGACCCCAAAACCACTGAATTTCAGGCACACTTGTTGGGATCCTCTGGCAGCAATGGGCTGGTAAACGGTGAGAGTGCTGAGTGAGATATGAATCAGCATATGAATTGGGCTGTACAACCAGAAAAGACCAAAAGTCTTCAGTAACAGACAGATTGAAATAATCCAATGGGATGAAATCAGTGGTATCCACCCTACTTCCTGAGTAGCAGTGAAGGGCAGTGTAGGGGGGGCTGGAGTTTGGAATTAGATTCAGTGCTCCCGTCGGCTAATTCCTAAATTATTATCTGCAAAACAACTAGAGTTTTCAGTTGCCTAAGTAGCCTCTGGAATCACAGTTAAAATTGCCCTCCTCCACCAAAATCTGAACTGATGCCACTGAAGCAGTCCCTCATGTTTTCTGTACATCAGGCCGTGTGTTTAAATGTATAGTGTGCCTTTTAGTTTCTGGTACATTCCCATTGCAACTGCCACCTGTAACTGCCCCTACCTGAGTTCTTTCATTTACATTACTACACACAGGGATCACCTGTTGCACAGCATCTATTTCAGCTCACAGACTGCAGGCACAGCAGTGGCTTCAGCATTGGTAATACTGCCTGGAGGGTACCGAGAAATTTTAGAGGATTCACCTGACCCAGGGATGGCTTTAGCCTCACCTGCAAGCTGGACCACTGAGAAAGTTTAAGTGAATCTCATACTGAGTCTCTGCCTGGGTTTCAGGGGCTCCCAAACACCCCAGGCCTCAGGACTTATCATGTCAAAAGAATCTTGGCTGTTTGGAGGCATCTGCTACTTGTCAGTCTCTGGAGGTCACTTGAGTGACATATGTGGTCAACTCCAGAATCCCAGGCCAGTTTTTAATGGTAACATCCATAGCAAAAGTCCTGCCCAGCTCTTCATATAGGGCATGCACTCAAAGCATTACCAGAGGTCCTGGTCTTGTATGACTGCTGGATCTCCATTGCTTTGGCTAAGTGCTGTGCTGCTCTGCATCCAGGAAGTGACACTTCCACACGTTTGCTCCGCCTTTGCAGAAGGTTTCTGGGAAGGGCTGCCTTATTTTGTCCTCCACGGTAGGACACTATACCATGCCAAGCCGGTAGCAAGTAGTTTGGAATCATTGAAGCACAAAGCATGGCAGCGAATGGTCCTGGGTTTTGGTCGCATTCAAGCAACATTCGGTCTATATCTTTCTGTGTTAGCCTCAGGAGAGTGATATCATTCATGGTCATCTGGTTGAAATAGGGGAATTTTTGTAAGGGAACAGTAAAAAGACCCCTGGGCTGTTTGCACTTGGCTAAAAGGGATCATCCCTGAGCATAGCCACGCAGTGGGGGGAGGGGTGAAGGGATCATCCCAAATAGCTATGTGAAGGGATGTGCTGCACAGCCATCCGAAAACCGCAGCCTCTCTTTTTAAATGGCAAACCCAACCAACATTGCTTGCTATGGGAAGGGAGGGCGCTTCAGTTTGAAAACATTCCCACATGTTATGAAGGCGTTAGAAGCCAAACCTGCATACCCTTGGGCTTATCATGGCTGCCTGGAAACCGAATTCTGTTGCCCAGCCGTGTGTGATGTGTCACCATACTGGCAGGCACTCAATATAAAAGGCAAAATGCGACCTTGTACCTAAAGTACATGTGCTAACTGCTGTGAATTGCTTGATTCACTGTGTAAGAGTCTCCCTTTTGTTCTCAGAAATGTATCATCTTAAATTTTACTCTCCTTTTTATCCTCCCGCAGGTGCAAGTTTTTCTATGCTCCCCGTATCATCTCCGTCCCTGAGGTTATCGCAGATTAGAAGGCAAAAAAAAAACTGCACTCACGATGACATGTTTTCCGAGCTCATACAGTCCTCCCGCACTGATAGGGCACAGTTTAATGCATGGAGGCATTCAGTGGCAGAGTCCAGGAAACCATTAAGTGAGCAAGATGAGAAGAGGTAGGATGCAATGCTGAGGCTAATGGGAGAGCAAACGGACATGCTCAGGCCTCTGGTGGAGCTGCAGGAAAGTGAACAAGAGCACAGACCGCTGCTGTATCCACTGTACAACTGCCTGCCCTCCTCCCCAAGTTCCATATCCTCCTCACCTATATGCCCAAAAGTGCAGGGGGAGACTCCGGGCACCCAGCCATTCCACTCCAGATGGCCCAAGCAACAGAAGGCTGTCGTTCAAGCAGTTTTGATTTGTAGTATGGCTATAATAAGCAATGTGGCCTTGTCCTTCCCTCCTACTCTCCTCCCATATCCCACCCTACCCCACCTGGTCTACCTTATCAGTTATCTCCCTTTTTTTTAAAATTAATAAAGAAAGAATGCATGGTTTCACAACAATAGTGACTTTATTTCCTTTGCCAGCTGTGATCGAAGGGGGAAGGGTGGTTGGGAATTAAAATCAACAAAGAGAATGGGTTTGCATCAAGGAGAAACACACACAACTGTCACACCATAGCCTGGCCAGTCATGAAACTGGTTTTCAAAGTCTCTCTGATGTGCAGCACACCTACCTGTGCTCTTCTAATTGCCCTGGTGTCTGGCTGTTCAAAATTGGCAGCCAGGCGATTTGCCTCAACCTCCCACCCCGCCATAAACATCTATCCCTTACTCTCACAGATATTATGGAGCACACAGCAAGCAGTAATAACAATGGGAATCTTGGTTGCGTTGAGGTCTAACCTAGTCAGCAAACCGTGCCAGCAAGCTCTTAAAAGTCCAAAGGCACCATTCTGCACTTGCTCAGCGTATAGTTGAACTGCTCCTTATTACTGTCCAGGCTGCCTGTGTATGGCTTCATGAGCCATGGGAGCAAGGGGTAGGTTGGGTCTCCAAGGATAACTATTGACATTTCAACATCCCCAACAGTAATTTTCTGGTCTGGGAAGTAAGTCCCTTCTTGCAGCTGCTCGAACAGCTAAAGATGTGAGCGTCAGGCACCTTTCCTGGCCGTCCCAAGTTGATTTCGGTGAAACACCCCTTGTGATCCACCAGTGCTTGCAGCACCACTGAGAAGTACCTCTTGCTGTTTACATACTGGTTGGCAAGGTGGTCCAGTGCCAAGATAGGAATATGCATTCCATCTATCACCCCACCACGGTTACGGAACCCTTTGCAGCAAAGCCATCCAGTATGACCTGCACATTTCCCAGAGTCACTACCCTTGATAGCAGAATGTCACGACAGTCCTCACAGTAAATTTGCCCACTCCAAATTGATTCCCGACTCACCGGTAGCAGTCAGGTGTGGCAAGCTTCCACAGGGCTATTGCCACTCGCTTCTCAACTGTCAGGGCAGCTCTCATCTTAGTGTAGGTCTACACTTGCCTCCGGGTCCGGCGGTAAGCACTCGATCTTCTGGGATCGATTAATCGCATCTTGTCTATATGCGATAAATCGATCCCAGAAGTGCTCGCCGTCGACTCCGGTACTCCAGCTCAGCGAGAGGAGTACGCGGCATCGACGGGGGAGCCTACCTGCTGCATCTGGACCCGCGGGAAGTTCGAAGGTACTTCGAATGTAGCTGAATTTGCATACCTTAGTTCGAAAGGGGGGGTTAGTGTGGACCAGGCCTTAGAATCATAGAATATCAGGGCTGGAAGGGACCTCAGGAGGTCATCTAGTCCAATCCCCTGCTCAAAGTAGGGCCAATCCCCAGACAGATTGTTGCCCCAGATCCCTAAATGGCCCCCTCAAGGATTGAACTCACAGCCCTGGGTTTAGCAGGCCAATGCTCAAACCACTGAGCTATCCCTCCCCCCATAATATAATATAATGCGTGAGGTGTTTACAATGCTCGCAACAGCAGCGGTGAGCTGAGCGGGCTCTTTCCGTGCTATGGCGTGTGTACGGGTAACCCAGGCAAGAAGGCGCAAAATGATTGTCTGCATTTGCTTTCAAGGGAGGGGACACTGACGACATGTAACCAAAACCACCCACGACAATGTTTTTGCACCATCAGGCACTGGGAGCTTTACCCGGAATTCCAATGGGCAGCGGAGACTATGGGAACTGTGGGATAGCTTCCCACAGTGCACCGCTTCATGAGTCGATGCTAGCCATGGTAGTGAGGATGCATTCTGTTGACTTAATGCGCTTAGTGGGGACATACACAATCGATTGTATAAAATCGATTTCTAAAAATCGACTTCTATAAAATCAACCTAATTTCCTAGTGTAGACATACATTAGTTTAAAAACTGCTCTGCAACCTTTTTAACGTTAAGTGCCAGCAATCTGGATCCACTTTGGTTTAGGTGGAGCCCATCTACCTTGTATAGGCTCCCCCTATCCCAAAAGTTTCCCCAGTTCCTAATAAATCTAAACCCCTCCTCTCTACACCATCATCTCATCCACGCATTGAGACTCTAAAGCTCTGCCTGCCTACCTGGTCCTGCGTGTGGAACTGGAAGCATTTCTGAGAATGCTACCAGAGACATCCTGGATTTCAGTCTCTTTCCTAGCAGCCTAAATTTGTCCTCCAGGACATCTCTCCTACCCTTCCCTATGTCATTGGTACCTACATGTACCACGACCACCGGCTCCTCCCCAGCACTACAGTATCTCTAGATGCCTCGAGAGATCCGCAACCTTTGCACCAGGCAGGCAAGTCACCATACGGTTCTCCTGGTCATCACAAACCCAGCTATCTATGTTTCTAATGATCGAATCTCCCTTACTAAGACCTGCCTTTTCCTAATGACTGGAGTTCCCTCCCCCGGAGAGGTAATCTCAGTGCGAGAGGATACCCCAACATCATCTGGAAGGAGGGTCCCAACTATGGGAAGGTTTCCCGCTGCTCCCGTTGACTGCTTTCCTTCCCTGGGCCTTTCATCCTTCTTAACAGCGCAGGGGCTGTCTGACCGGAGGTGGGACAAATCTACAGTGTCCCGGAAAGCCTCATCAACGTACCTCTCTGCCTCTCTTACCTCCTCCAATTTCGCCACCCTGGCCCCCAAAGCCTGTACTCGCTCACTGGGGGCCAGGAGCCCCTTGCACCAAATGCACACATACGCCACCCACCCACAGGGCAGGTAATCTTACATGCTGGACTCGGCTCAATAAACTGGATAGCCCCCAATCTGCTGCTGGGCTTCTGCCTGCATTCTCTCCTACAGTTACCTAGGTTAATGATTGGGTTTTTGTTTAAATCACAAAGATTTGATTATAGTTTAGGTTATAGGTTTAAAGAATGGCAAGTGTATCTCGCCCCCTTCCCACTCCCCCTCTCGAAACTCCCTGTTAGTGGCCCCTGTTCGCAAAGCTCCCTGGTCGCTTGCTCACTGCTTTAGAAAGCCCTGGCCTTTCTGACTAAGGCTCAGCCAGTGAACACAGGGTTCTAGATTTCAAACCTTGATTAGAAGCTCACAGCTTCCAACTGCCGGCCACAGAATATGGTCCTTCAGACAAACAAACAGACAGACAAACACAAGCTCAGCACACAGCAAGTAACCCCCAAACACAAACACACGCTACAGACACCCACTTACCCGAAGGGTCCTGTATTCACCTTCCTTCACCTGGAAAATTCCCTCTCGAAACTCCCTGTTAGCAGCCCCTGTTCGTTACCAGTGGTAAAATCACTCCTAGAGAAGTTGTGCTTATCAAATAAGCACTTCTAGCTATTACTGAAAGTAAAGAGCCATTCAGATTTATTCTTGTAAAACTTTTCTTACCTATAAACAAACCAGACATTCTAGTTCCATCCCTGTAATTTAAACACCTTTTAGACATAGGCAAGGAAGTAATTTAATTTAGATTTTTTTTCTACTAAATTTCCAGATTTTAAGATGAGAGATATCCACCCAAATGTCTCTGGAGAAACAAAAGAACATTTGAGACCAAATGAATTTTATGGTATTTCCGTTAAGACGCAAGGTGACAACTGCAAATTCCTTTCTTCTCAAAAAATGTGGAACAACTGCATGAATATATAGCTAAATTTATTATAAGATATATTTGTAAGCAGGTATTTTTACTAGTTTATGAATAATACTTATGCTATGCGGATTCCAGATTACATTTTGCAACCGTTCCATTATTTAACAGGACCAGGCTGATGAGATTGAGATTATGCCATGTGATTGTACTGAGCATGCTTGGACGATGACAGCAGCTAACAAAAAGAGATTGGAGGCAGCCCATGGCTGAGGAACATACTACACATTTCATGGAAGGCCAAAATAACAAATCTGAGAGTAAGGGAGCTGACAGCAGGACATATTAGAAAATATCATCAAAGAAAGAAGACTCATGTGGCTTAGATAAGTACACTGTATGGAAGATGGGAGACCCGCTAAATAAACTTTGAATTGGGTGCCTGAGAAAGGAAGGGGAAAGTGAGGCGGGTCAAGGGAGAACTGGCAGAAGACAGTGGCAGAGGATGCACCAGCATCACCTGGAAAGAAGTACCACAACTAGAGGGTGACTGTAATTAATGGAAGAAATGGGTTGCCTGCTGTGTCAGCGGCACAGGAGGAACTAAGGTTTAAGGTAAAGAACGTATACTATTAGGAATAATAATAATAATTAATAGCATCTAGCTTTTATCTAAGTGATTGTTAGAGCTGAAATACATATTCACAAGATGAGAAGTAGTCATTATGAATTTAACATTAGAAGGTATTGTTAGTTAGGAATAGATTTCTTGTTTATGTTTTTGAAGCTGTCTAGGACAATGCCTAATATAGCTAGAATATCTTAACTATTGGGAGTTAGCATATTCATTTTATAATGAACCTGGAAGATATTTGAAAATAGAATCAAGCTTGGGGATCAATCATCCTGCATTAAATGCAAGATGGAATAAATTCTCCTCCAAGGGAAGTTAAGTGTAAGAAGAAGTAAAAATGACTTTAAACTTCAAAATTAGTAAAACATCAAGAATATAATGAGCAAGTTATAATAAAATATGAAAGACTGTTATTCCTGTTGTTAAATATTTCAAGAATTAACAACAGAAAATAGAGCTAAAGACTTCTCAAACAATTCTGTTAGTATTATACTTTAATTGACAAGGCCAAATAAGAATTCAAGAATTTCACAAAAGGAACTGAACCCCATGAAAAGAACTTTATTGAAGCTTGGATGCCACCTACTGGATGGGAGGAAACATGCACTTGACCTGTCCAACTGAGAAATTTTATCATCTGATACCAAAGCTGGGGTCCATCCCTAAAATTTGTGATATCCAATGAGAAGGTGCCAATATGAAGAAATCGATCCCTTCTAGGACTGGACAAATCCATCAGTATGGCAGAATGGAAGAATAACGTAGAAAAGGAATGCCCTAGCCCAAATGAGCAGTAGAGTCCTTTTGTTCTGACCCAGATAGACCTATGCACTTCAAGCAAGAAGTGATCAGTTCTTTGATTCTTCTTTCCTGAGAGAGAGTGCATTTTTTAAAGTAAGAGTTATTGATGGACAAGAATCTTTGGTTTGGACTTTTGAGTCCAAAATCCCATCTGTAAGCAACATTGTGAAAGAAAAAGCTTTCCTGAAGATCAGAGATACCAAAAAGAAATCACCACCACACAAACATTTTGTCTTGTATAGCAAAAATATTGTTTTTTTAGAATATTTAAACAATTGGAGTTCATATTTTTATTCCATAAATTCAGATACTTGTACTGGTGGGACTTATACCTTGGGAATATACAAAACTGATCAACATAACAATGTCCTTATACATTACTGAGCTATCCTGATTGCCAATTGCATTAGGGAAGACACACTAAGAACAAGAGAGGACAGATGGAGCACTGAAGTAGCTTTTAATACTTTAAAATCTTTCTCCTAAGAACAATAATTGGACTGGGATATAGGATTTAATCTTACACATTGTGACTAAGTTACTTGGGTGCCTGATTTAGGCTTGATCTACACTTAAAAGTTAGGTTGTCCTAGCGTCATTGGTCTGGGCTGTTACCCCCGACTGACAGAGCTACACTGGCAAAATCCCTAGTAAAGACCTAGCTATGTTGACAGAAGAATTATGCCATCAGTATAGGCCTGGTCTGCACTTAAAAGCCAGGGCAGCCTCACTATGTTGCTCAGAGGTGTGAAAGATTCACACCCTGAGTGCTGTAGTTATGCCTACCTAATCTTCAATATAGATGCAGCTAGATGGATGGAAGAATCTGATACTTGGGAGAGACAATTACCTGCAGCAATAAGAAAACCCCTTCCATCACTGCAGAAGTGTCTATGGTGCTCCATGGGTATAGGTACAGCACCCAGACCATGGGCTCACTAATTTCATTAATGACTTGGATAATGGAGTGGAGAGTATTCTTATAAAATCTGCAGATGACACCAAGTTGAGAGGGGTTGCAAGCACTTTGGAGGACAGGATTAGAATTCAAAATAACCATGACAAACTGGAGATCTGAATTCAACAAGATGAAATTCAGTAAAGAGAAGTGCAAAATATTTCAGTTAGGAAGGAAAAATCATATGCACATCTACAAAATGTGGAATAATTGGCTAAGCGGTAGCACTGCTAAGAAGGATCTGGGGGTTACAACAGATCACAAATTGAATATGTGTGAACAACTCGATGCAGTTGCAAAAAAGGCTAATATCACTCTGGGTGTATTAACGGGAGTGCTATAGGTAAAACATGGGAGGTAACTGTCCCACTCTACTCAGCACTAGTGAGGCCTCTATTGGGGTATTTTGTCCAATTCTGGACACCACACTTTAGGAAAGATATGGACAAAGTGGAGAGAGCCCAGAGGAGAGCAACAAAAATGAGAAAAGGTTTAGAAAACATGACCTATGCGGAAAGGTTAAAAAAAAACTGGGCATTTTTAGACTTGAGAAAAGAAAAGTGAGGGAGGACCTGATAACAGTGTTCAATTATGTTAAGGGCTGTTATAAAAGAGGACTGAGATCAATTGTTCTCCATGTCCACTGAAGGTAGGACAAGAAGTAATGGGCTTAACCTACAGTAAGGGAGATTTAGGTTAGATATTAGGGAAAAAAATTCTAACTATAAGGGTAGTTCTTCACAGGAATAGATAGCCCCACCCCCCACTCCACCCCTTCCCCATGGTCCTCGCCCTGCTCTGCCCCCACCCCACCGCTTCCTGCCCCTGTCCCTGCTCTGCCCCAGCCCCGCCTCTCCCCATCCCTGAGGAATGCAGCAGGGCCAGGCCTGCACTCACCAGCAGCGGGCAGTGCAGCGGCCCCAACCCAGCCGCGCTGCCAGTGAGTGCTGAGGGGCGATTCCCCCCTGCTCCCCGAGCCAGCCCTGCCCCCCCACAGAGGCCTGGGGCTACCCCCCCCACAGGGGGCCACATAGGGCCCCAGAATAGCTAGGAATGGCCCTGCATACCAATCCAGTGCCGAACCACAGATCTGCTGCTTTTAAAAAGAGCTGCATGCCATACTAGGTGGAGACCCTGCCCTCACCCCCAACAGCGCTGCAAATACTTCCAAGGAGCCTGAGTCACAGGCCCCTGCCATGAACAGTGAGGAGGATGAGGTGGATGATGAAGAGTATGGGAGACAAGCGACAGGGGGAATCCAGCCATGCAGCAAGCCAGTACCCATTTTTTCTTCCACTGCAGTTTGGCAGTACTGCCAGATGAGCACGGGGTGAGCCCAATGCTGGGGAAGAACCCCAAGTAACAGGACACATTTTTGACATAATTTACTCATGCTAGAAGAGATAGCAACTCTACCTCTCTTGGTTTAATACTATCTATTTTTCATTCCTCTCTAGAGTTGGGGGATCCACATGAAGCAGTTTATGTGCACAGGAATGTTCTGTGAATCCTCCTGAGAGATCTCAGTGAAACTTTCATGGAGGTACTCTGCAACCCTGTGCCAAAGGTTTCACCGCCAGCACAAGGAACCAAGACAAACTGCACAAATGATGTACTAACTGCAGTGAATTTATGCCAACATAACTTGCGCTGACATAAGTTTGTAGAGTAGACATGGCCCAAGTATCAACCAAGAGTCTATCTCAGTTGGACTTGCTGAGAAGAGTTCATGGTCTGAAGCAGGAGTGCTGGAGCCCCATTGCTTCAGTCTACGGAGGCAGAGAAGCTGCAAGGTTTACCCTAGAATCATAGAATCTCAGGGTTGGAAGGGACCTCAGGAGGTCATCTAGTCCAACCCCCTGCTCAAAGCAGGACCAATTCCCAACTAAATCATCCCAGCCAGGGCTTTGTCAAGCCTGACCTTAAAAACATCTAAGGAAGGAGATTCCACCACCTCTCTAGGTAACCCATTCCAGTGCTTCACCACCCTCCTAGTGAAAAAGTTTTTCCTAATATCCAACCTAAACCTCCCCCACTGCAACTTGAGACCATTACTCCTTGTTCTGTCATCTGGTACCATAGAGAACAGTCCAGATCCATCCTCTTTGGAACCCCCTTTCAGGTAGTTGAAAGCAGCTATCAAATCCCCCCTCATTCTTCTCTTCTGCAAACTAAACAATCCCAGTTCCCTCAGCCTCTCCGCATAAGTCATGTGCTCCAGTCCCCTAATCATTTTTGTTGCCGTCCGCTGGACTCTCTCCAATTTTTCCACATCCTTCTTGTAGCGTGGGGCCCAAAACTGGACACAGTACTCCAGATGAGGCCTCACCAATGTCGAATAGAGGGGAATGATCACGTCCCTCGATCTGCTGGCAATGCTCCTACTTATACAGCCCCAAATGCCGTTAGCCTTCTTAGCAACAAGGGCACACTGTTGACTCATATCCAGCTTCTCAACCACTGTAACACCTAGGTCCTTTTCTGCAGAACTGCTTCCTAGCCATTCGGTCCCTAGTCTGTAACAGTGAATGGGATTCTTCCATCCTAAGTGCAGGACTCTGCACTTGTCCTTGTTGAACTTCATTAGGTTTCTTTTGGCCCAATCCTCTAATTTGTCTAGGTCCCTCTGTATCCTATCCCTACCCTCCAGTGTATCTACCACTCCTCCCAGTTTAGAGGCAGAGTGAGACCCCTTGGGTATCTGGCACACTGAAGGGGTTCCTCCAAGAGACTGTTCCAAAGCTGGGGGCACAGCACCAATCCTGTGCATCCATGAGAGTAGGTAATCTGCCTTTCTTCTTTGAGTGCTTGCTCATATCCATTCCATTAGGTGTGCGCGCGCCGCGTGCACGATCGTCGGAAGATTTTTACCCTAGCAACACCGGCGGGTCGGCTGTGGAGCCCCCTAGAGTGGCGCCTTCATGGCGCTGAATATATACCCCAGCCGACCCGGCGCCCCCTCAGTTCCTTCTTACCGCCCCTGACGGTCGTTGGAACTGTGGAGCGCGGCATAGCTGTCCTCCACTCTCCCTAGCTTACTTAGTCATTCAAAGTTATAGTTATAGTTGTAGTTCTAGTGTTTATAGTTAAATAGTTTTAAAGTTGTTATAGTTGTTATTGTAGTTCAGGGGGTTAAGGGGGTCGTCTCCCCCTTTCTCCCCCGGCCGCGGGCCCGGGCTCATGCCCAACGCTCCCGGCTTCAAGCAGTGCGCCTCCTGCGCTAAGCCTATGCCAACGAGCGACCCGCACGACTCCTGTTTGAAGTGCCTGGGAGAGTCCCACCAAACAGACAAATGCAAGATCTGTAAGGCCTTCAAACCAAGAACCAAGAAGGAGCGGGACTTTCGGCTCAGGCAACTCCTAATGGAGGCGGCACTTAGCCCGGACACTCCTTCCACGGGCCAGACTCCGACGCCTAGCACTTCGGTGCGCAGTGCCCCGGCGGCACCGGCTATGACGACCACGCGAGTGGCGTCAGACAAGCCTCCCCGGCACCGGACCTCGTCGGCACCGCAAACACAGCAAGTGCCGCGGCGCCGGTCATTATCCCCAGGGCATAAAAAAGCCCATAAGACGGGGACGTCCGTGCCGAAGACGCCGGCTCCCCCAGTGCCGGGGGTAGAGCCGCGTCCGCCGGTGGAGCAACGGAAACAGGCGCCTCCAGCACCGTCGACTCCGGCGCCGAGGCCGTCGAGTCCGGTACAAATAGCGTCTCCACCGAGGCCGGCGGTGATACAGTGTCTCCCGTCGACTCCAGAGACCTTCGCGGCGGCGAGAGACTTGATAGCTCTCACGGAGCCGGCACCGCCTCAACCACCGGCACCGACTGTACCGTTGACTCGCCCGGTACAGTCAAGAGGGAAACCTGCCTTGATGCGCCCTCCATCACAAGGGCTGGAACCTCGGCGCCGATCCAGGTCCCGAAGCAGGTCCCCACGCCGCTCGCAGTCCCGGCACCGAATATCGTCTCGGCACCGGTCGTACTCGCGGCCAAGATCTTCGTCGCGGCACCGGTCTACGTCTCGGCACCGCTATGATCGTCGGCACCGATCAACGTCGAGACGTAGTTCTCGGCACCGCCACGCTCGACGCTCGACGTCGAGAGGCCGCTCCCGGCACCGGGCATACTCTAGGTCCTCGTCGAGGTCCAGATCTGACTCCCGGCACCGACGAGGTCATCGGCACCGGTCGCGGTCCCGGCACCGATCGCCGGCACCGCACAGAGATAGATCATCTCCGGACCGGCACCGTGCGGCACCGCAGACCACGGGGATCGTTTCATCTTTCGCGGCACCGCCATGGCCGTCAAGATCGGCGTCTCGCTCCTCGGAGGACCTGTCGAGATCGGCATACCCCCCTCAGGGGCAGGCCGAGGAACGAGACTTGGGCCATTGGCAGGAGAGGGCAGAGGACCACTCTCATGGACCATCTCACTGGTCGTTTTGGACCCCGTGGGCGTATCACCAGGAGCAAGGGGCTTCATTACCATCGACCTCTCGCTCGGGTCACTCGGTCAGAAGGGCCCCAGAATCCACCATCTCTCGGCCTCCGCCTGGAGGCATGGAGGCTTCTGTGTCCACACCACCCGACACCGTGGACCCAAGTGCAGGTGACGCTCCGACCCAAGACCAGGGGGACCGGGACCCCCCCTTGGATCCACTACCACCGGAGGCGTCCTCCTCCTCCTCTCCGGATGAGGCAGTGGCGGGCACTTCATGCACGGGTCCCCCTCCGATAGATCTTCGGGCTCACCAGGATCTCCTGCGCAGGATGGCCCGTAATATGGACCTGCAGACGGAGGAGATAGTGGAGGTGCACGACCCGATCGTGAATATCCTTGGATCGGATGCCCCATCGAGGGTGGCGTTACCCTTGATCCGCACGATCCAAACGAACGCGGATACGATATGGCAGACTCCTGCCTCCATTCCACCTACAGCGAGAGGGGTGGAAAGGAAATACTTTGTCCCATCTAAGGACTATGGGTACTTGTACACACACCCCCAACCGTGTTCACTGGTGGTGGAATCAGTGAATGCACGAGAGCGCCACGGCCAGCAGGCTGCAGCGCCAAAATCAAAAGAGGCTAAGCGGCTTGATCTGTTTGGCCGTAAGGTTTACTCAGCCGGAGGGCTACAACTTAGAGCGGCGAATCAACAGGCGCTACTGAGCCGCTACAATTTCAACTCCTGGAACTCTATGGGGAAGTTTAAGGAGTTGATTCCCCAAGAGTCCAGGGAAGAGTTTGGAGCCATGGTTGAGGAGGGTAAGAAGGTGGCTCGGACCTCCTTACAGGCCTCCCTGGACATAGCGGACTCGGCCGCAAGGACCCTGGCCGCAGGTATCGCTATGCGCAGGACCTCCTGGCTCCAAGTTTCGGGTTTGCCCCCTGAATTACAGCAGACCCTACAGGATTTGCCCTTTGAAGGACAGGGGCTGTTCTCGGAGAAGACGGACTCTCGATTCCAGAGCCTCAAAGACTCCAGGACAATCATGCGCTCCTTGGGGATGCATGTTGCGGGTCCCCAGCGCAGACCATTTAGGCCGCAGCCTCAACGTTTTTACCCCCCTCCACCTCGTCAGAGACAGGACCCTGCCAGAAGGCGAGGGCGAGGTGGTAGGAGAAGATGGGCTGGCCCTCAACCCGGTCAGAACCAAGGGCCACCAAGACCACCTTCAGGTCCTAGACAGAACTTTTGAAGGTGCGGTCGAGGACGGCGCCCCAGTCATCCCCCAGGATCCAGCTCCCTCCTTTCGGGATCGCCTCTCCCACTTCCACCGTGCTTGGTCCCTTATAACTTCGGACCGTTGGGTCCTCCGCACGGTGGAGAGGGGATACGCTATCCAGTTTTCTTCTATCCCCCCCTCCCACCCCCTTTCCCCGTCCCTCTTCAGGGACCCTTCTCACGAGCAACTTCTTATACAGGAGGTTTCTACGCTCCTGGCCATGGGGGCCATAGAGGAGGTTCCGATAGACTTAAGGGGCAGGGGATTTTATTCCCGTTACTTCCTGATCCCCAAGTCCAAAGGAGGTCTGCGGCCCATCTTGGACTTGCGCGGACTCAACAAATTCGTAGTAAAGTTGAAGTTCCGCATGGTCTCTTTGGGGGCCATTATCCCTTCCCTCGATCCTGGAGACTGGTTCGCCGCCCTCGACATGAAAGACGCATACTTTCACATCTCAATTTACCCACCTCACAGACGCTTCCTGCGATTCGTGGTAAACACGGTGCACTACCAATTTACAGTCCTTCCCTTCGGCCTATCCTCGGCCCCAAGGGTGTTCACGAAATGTATGGCTGTCGTGGCAGCGTACCTTCGTCGGCAAGGGATACAGGTGTTCCCGTACCTAGACGACTGGCTGGTGCGCGGTCGCACCAAGGAGCAAGTTCACGCTCACGTCCACAGAATAGTGCACACATTCAACAAGTTGGGCATCCTACTCAACAAGGACAAATCCACTCTAGAACCTACCCAGAGAATAGAATTCATCGGCGCAGTTCTAGACTCCAGACGTGCACAAGCCATCCTGCCAGACAACCGATTTGGCACCATCACGAACCTCATTCAAGGGCTCAAGGCCTTCCCAACTACCACGGTGAGGTCGTGCCTTACCCTGCTGGGTCACATGGCTTCCTGCACGTACGTAACCAGGCATGCCAGACTTCGACTTCGCCCGCTTCAAACCTGGGTGTCATCAATATACCGTCCACATCGGGACAGCCTGAACATGGTGGTCACGGTCCCGGACTCGGTCCTGGCCTCCCTCACCTGGTGGCTAGATCACACTGTAGTCTGCGAGGGGATGCCATTTCACGCCCCACAACCCTCCCTGCACCTGGTCACAGACGCGTCATCTCTGGGGTGGGGCGCCCATCTCAACGAACACCATACCCAGGGCCTGTGGACTGCATCCCAGTTAGCCCTACACATCAATGTTCGGGAACTGATGGCGGTACGCCTGGCGTGCCAGGCATTCCTCAATCTCCTACGTGGCCGCTGTGTGTTAGTTCTCATCGACAACACCACGGCCATGTTCTACATCAACAAGCAAGGAGGAGCACGTTCGTCAATTCTATGCCAAGAGGCCATTCGCCTGTGGGACTTCTGCATCGCCCACTCAATCCATCTCACGGCATCGTTCCTCCCTGGAGTCCAGAACACTCTAGCGGACCGACTCAGCAGGTCCTTCCAAACGCACGAGTGGTCTATCCGTCCGGACATTATACATTCCATCTTCCAGAGGTGGGGGTTTCCCCAGATAGACCTGTTTGCATCTCGAGACAACAGGAAGTGCCACGTGTTCTGCTCCCTACAAGGTCGAGCTCCGGGCTCCCTCTCGGACGCCTTTCTGCTTCCCTGGAAAGACCACCTGTTTTATGCCTTCCCTCCGTTTCCTCTGGTCCACAAGGTACTGCTCAAACTGCGCAGAGACCAGGCACAGGTAATTCTGATCGCTCCTGCATGGCCAAGACAACATTGGTACACCACACTGTTGGAGCTCTCGGTTCAGACACCGATCCCGCTTCCGTTGGATCCGGATCTCATCTCTCAGGACCACGGCCGGTTGCGTCACCCCGACCTCCAATCACTCCACCTCACGGCGTGGCTGCTCCATGGTTCACCCAGGCAGAGCAGCAATGCTCGCACTCTGTCCAACAGATTCTGCTGAGCAGTAGGAAGCCCTCAACACGCACCACGTACCTGGCCAAGTGGAAGCGGTTCTCCTGTTGGTGCGAACAACGAGCCATGTCCCCGTTGCAGGCACCCATTCCTCTCATTTTGGAATATCTCCTCTCCCTAAAACAGCAGGGGTTGGCGATATCTTCAATTAGAGTTCACCTGGCCGCTATATCGGCCTTTCACCCAGGGGAACTCGCGTCCTCGGTATTCTCTAACCCGATGGTCGTTAGATTCCTCAAGGGCTTAGACCGGATGTACCCACAACAACGTCAGCCCGTTCAGACGTGGGACCTCAACCTGGTTCTCTCCAAGCTCACAGGTCCTCCATTCGAGCCACTGGCCACCTGTTCTCTTTTGTACCTATCCTGGAAGACAGCCTTCCTTGTAGCCATCACCTCAGCAAGGCGCGTTTCTGAACTCAGGGCGCTTACATCCGAGCCCCCTTATACAGTTTTCCATAAGGATAAAGTGCAGCTTCGTCCACATCCTGCCTTTCTCCCTAAGGTGGTTTCTCCTTTTCATATCAACCAGGACATCTTTCTCCCGGTCTTTCATCCCAAACCACATGCCACTCGCCAGGATCAACGTTTGCATTCCCTGGACGTACGAAGGGCCCTGGCCTTCTATATTGACCGCACAAAGCACTTTAGAAAGACGACGCAACTCTTCGTTGCAGTGGCCGACCGAATGAAAGGCTCACCGGTCTCCTCACAACGCCTATCCTCCTGGATTACGTCTTGCATCCAGACTTGCTATGACCTGGCAGGTGTTTCAGCACCGCACCTCACCGCTCACTCCACGAGGGCCCAGGCTTCCTCGACGGCTTTCCTGGCACAAGTTCCGATTCAGGACATTTGTAGAGCAGCGGTTTGGTCATCAGTCCACACATTTACAGCTCACTATGCACTAGTGCAGCAGTCCAGAGACGATGCTGCTTTCGGATCAGCGGTTTTGCACACAGCAATGTCTCACTCCGACCCCACCACCTAAGTTGGGCTTGGGAGTCACCTAATGGAATGGATATGAGCAAGCACTCGAAGAAGAAAAGACGGTTACTCACCGTTGTAACTGTTGTTCTTCGAGATGTGTTGCTCATATCCATTCCAAACCCGCCCCCCGTCCCCACTGTCGGAGTAGCCGGCAAGAAGGAACTGAGGGGGCGCCGGGTCGGCTGGGGTATATATTCAGCGCCATGAAGGCGCCACTCTAGGGGGCTCCACAGCCGACCCGCCGGTGTTGCTAGGGTAAAAATCTTCCGACGATCGTGCACGCGGCGCGCGCACACCTAATGGAATGGATATGAGCAACACATCTCGAAGAACAACAGTTACAACGGTGAGTAACCGTCTTTTCTGAGAGGCTGTAACTAGATTGAATGCTTCTATCAAGCTAGCTGTGTCTACAGTGGGAGTTAGATTGACATAACTACATTGCAATTTTTTTTCTCAGCCCAGAGCAACATAGCTAGGTTGACCTAAGTTTTAAGTGTAGACTCTGCCTAGCTGTTTGAGTACCAGGCAGGTGTAGGTAGCTCTTGTTCACTACAATGCAAAGGCAGTGGGTTAATGTGTTAAGAGTGTACTATGGCATCACTCACAGAGTTAAGATTGCATTGGTATGTACCATAACTCTCTAGCTCTTGGTTTTCAGAGATCTGAGCTAGAAATATTTTAACTCTTCACTTCCTGGTTTCGAAAGCTTAAGTTTTGCTAAACTCAATATCATGGAAAGGCATGAGATACCATTGGGCAGCTCTAAGTCTGCATTGACACAAGGGTTTTTGTCAGTGAATTCTCTAGTATTTTAACAGACAGAAATCTTGTTTGTATGAGTTAGACCATTTAGACGGTAGTAATTATCATGTAGGTGTGCAATTCAGGTAATGATAAGAGCTACCCCTCACATAGTGCTGTTCATCAGTAGATCTCAAGGAGGGAAACATTATTCCCATTACACACATGAGGAAACTGAGGCACAGAGTGGTGAGGTGATTTGGCCAAAGTTATGTTACAAGCCTGTGGCAGACCTGGGAATAGAGCCCAGGGTTTTTGAGTCCCAGATGTCTTTCCACTAGGCCACATAGTTGCTATGTGAATCCTAAGTGCCCCAATCTTCCCTATACTTTGATATTGTGGAAATGGGGCTAATAGCTGTGCTTTGAAACATTTGCAATGTGCAGTTGCTAGCAGGGCCAATGAGAGAAATCTCAGACATGGTCTGTGTCCCAAGAACTTGACAGTTTTATTACATGGCAATAACAGTAACATTAAGCACGTGAGAGAAGATTGGTGTGCCTGTCTCGTCTCCCATCCCCTACCCACCCCTGCTACATACAGCCCACCCTCTCACACCACCATTTCCATCCCACCCTCCCCTTTCCCCCCTACCCAGTGCTGAAGAGCCTGTGATATGCATCAAACGTGCCTGTTCTCAAGTTCAACTCTTCACCCAGTCTCAGTGTGTGTTCTTGTTACATGCCCCCAGCATGCCTGTCTCAGCTCCTGACCCAAAAGGGCTTTCCCAGATGCCAGCTCATGTAGGTAGCTGGGAGACTGGCTCTGACATCCCTAGATGGGACAATCTCCCCCCAGATCCTGGCTCATGTATGGGTGGAAAAAAGGGGTTTGGACACCCCTAGAGAGGCAGCCCCCCAGATCCTAGCACACACACATGGGATGGGAAATGGGCTCAGATACCCCAGAGGTGTAAGGAGCCCCTGAACCTGGTACAAACATGGGAGGGGAGAATGTGGGGCTGACAGGTGCCCCCACCCCTATTCCCTGCCCTGCCACCTTCCTCCATCTCACCCTTCCCAGGGTTCAACCTCTCCCCTTCCACTCCTCCTAATCCCCATCCCCTCACCCTGACCTGAGCCCCCAAAACACTCTCCCCTACCACCTTCTAATTATCCCTCCTCCCCTCACTGCAGGCCCAAACCCCTCTCTCCCTATTCCCCCCCTTCTACCCCCTAATATTTCCTTCCCCTCACAGTAGTGACACGTATAATTTATTTTCTTTTCAAAAATAGCATAAGCGCCTTCTGAATCTCCTGCTGCACTCAGATTACAATTCCCCAAAATAAAATAAAAACCTCTCTTTGACAGAGGCAAATTGTCACAAGATGCCTCTGATGTTTCCCTACAGATTTCTACCCACAGCTGGGTTTTAATTTACACTGGAGCAATCGTCAGAACATTTTGCCTTGAGCCACACAGCTGCTGGAAGTTGCAGCTGGCTACCAACCCCCTGGCCTCTCAGACAGCACAGGCACAGTGCGATCCATTTGGTGTGGGAATGCTATGCACACACCTAACTTGAGAGCTAAACTCTCACTAATACTGTTTTCAGTTTTATTCCCCCCAGAGGGATGGTCCGGTCCAAGCATTCTCTGGGAGTAGCCCTAGAGCGACTGAGACTCTTGTGCCAGAATCAGTGCCTTGGTTTCATATCTAGCTCTGTGCAAAGAAAATTGGTAAAATCCATGAACCTTAAGAAAAACTGCTTTTGGGGGGTGGTATCTCAGGAACCGATTTTTCAATGACCCCACATTTGGATCAGTAATCCCACCCCATGTCCTGAGTATGCACACCACATTTCATGGCAATCCAAGTAACTGTGCAGATTTTAGAGCACTTACAAGAGTCAAACTATACACAGAAAGCTGCTTTAATCTTAATTATAACTCAGACCTGGTGGTCTGCTATAAAACTGCATTAATCATTGTAGTATCTGAGCACCTTCCAGTAGCATATTAATCACATAACTTAACATCTTTCATGTGCTGTTGGTTCTCTTATCCTCTCTCCAGGATGAGGTATGTGCTCAGTGGAGGTTGGGGTTTTTTTTGTGTCTATATACATGGCATTGTGCATTTAAGTTAGAGAATGCAGGTCAATGAAATGTGCCTGGCATTTGGCATGGAAGACAGTAAGGTTTGAGATGGTCCTTAGCTGCTTGGAGAGTTCATTCCACAGTCTCAGACCAGTCAACAAGAGAGACCATGTCATGAACACCCGAGCTTTACCCTTATTGTTGAGAGTTCCATTGTGCCAGAGGGGTGACGTTTTCAACCCCAGTTTCGATCCCGGAGCTTAAGGCAGTCTTTTAGATCTCTACAAGGAGCACCATGGATAAGGACCAAGGCCTTGGACTTGATTCACTATTCTATGCGAAGTCACTGTCGGAAGCAAGGACAGGTGTGATGGGCTCGCTTTAGCTTGTGTAGTTGAGGAGATGCACTGCAGTGCTTCTGTACTAGTTGCAGTTTCCTACATGCAGTTCTATAGCATTGCGGTACTCCACGCAAGAAGTGACAAAGGTGTAAATAACTGAGGCTGGGTCTTTGTAGTCTGCTTGCCAACCAGGAACTATAGAAAGCATTACTCATGGACATTGCTACGTGAGAGCTCAGCATCAGTGATGATTTCCAAAAGCACTCCTAGACTGTGAAATGAATTGCCCAATTGTGGGTAGGAGCTGATCAGTGGATGTTCAGAGCTTCTCAGGAAGTAATAATCGAATTCCCATCACAACGTGGAAATCTTATCTCAGCCTTTTGCTCTGCATGCCTCTGTCCCAGAAAGGTGATTACATTCTTTGCTTTAATAACTATTCCATGTCCCCAGTATATGGCCCCTCCGGCCTGGCCTGACACGCTGATGTTCATGGGAATCAGCAAAGGTGTTACTCACTTCACCCCTCCCTAGGGTTTGCGTCCTCTGTGGATTCTCTGATGCCTAATAAAGGCTGAGCTGTACCGGAAGTTTTTCCCGCACTCGGGGCATTCATAGGGTTTTTCTCCCGTGTGGATTCTCTGGTGTTCATTACAGGTGGATCTATCCCGGAAGCTTTTCCCACACGTCAGGCATTTGTAGGGTTTTTCTCCTGTGTCGAGTCTCTGGTGCCTAACGAGTTGCGTGAGCTGACGGAAACTTTTCCCGCACTTGGGGCATTTATGTGGTTTCTCTCCCGTGTGGATTCTTTGGTGTTTATTAAACGTTGACCGATCCCTGAAACTTTTACCACAGGTCAGGCATTTATAGGGTCTCTCTCCCGTGTGGATTCTCTGGTGAGTACTAAAGGTGGATCTATCACTGAAGCTTTTTCCACACTCATGGCATTTATAGGGTCTCTCTCCCATGTGGATTACCTGGTGTGCAGTGAGGGTTGAGCTACAACTGAAGCTTTTCCCGCACTCGAGACATTTGTAAGGCTTCCCTCCTGTGTGGACTCTCTGATGTTTGGTGAGGTTTGAGCGCTGGCTGAAGCTTTTCTCGCAGTCAGGACACTTATAAGGTTTTTCTCCTGTGTGGATTCTCTGGTGAATAATAAGGAATGATTTCCAAGGGAAACTTTTCCCACAGTCGCCGCACATGTGAGATCTCTCTTCTGTGGAAACTCTCTGGTGAACAGATTCTTTGATTTTTCTGACTCCTCTCATCCTCTGCATGGATTTATCCCGTCTCTCCTCTTGGTGGTTTCCCTGCTGTCTCTCTGGCCATTGCTGACTCTTATGGGCTTCTCCCCACTCAGGACTCTGGGAAGCATCTCCTTTGGCTCTTCCCAATGCCATCCCATGTGGCTCCAGTTGTTCAGAACCTTCCTGCTGAGGGTTCTCCTCCTTGTTCTCGTTCACCATCTCCTCAACTGCTGGGACAGAGAGAGAATCCAGACAGGAGTCAGTCCCTGTGCCGGGAGAAAGGAAACCTCAGAAAAGGGAATGAGAAAGGGGGGAACAAACCAGAATAAGTGGTGGGGAGATGGAAATATGAGTATCTGACTCCCCGCCAAAAAACCTTTCCTTACTGGGGAGAGGGAGAGGAGATCAATTCTGCCTTCGTTCCATTACAATATCAATGTGGAGAGGGACTAAAAGGCTGGATAGGATTGGTGAAAACCCATGAGTGACATCTGTCACGAGAATATAGAAATTGGTTTCTGAGTCCGTTCAGTTGATTCCTTACCCATGTGGACATCTTTCAGGATCTCCCTTTCCTCGTAAACCTGGAGATCAGGGACCCACAGCTCCTCCCCTAGTTCCAGCTGGGAGCTCACGTCAGGTTTGGAAATTGGAAATCCTGTTTGGGGAGCAAGGAAACATGTGTTGATCTTGTTCATTAAGGTCAGTGCTGTTACTACTTCCAGATCCAGGATATGAGTAGTCCACCCAGATGGGCTCCTTCCTCTCCCCACCCCCACCCTAAAGGGACTGGGCTATAAATCGTAAAGGACACTTTCTGGAGCAAAGGTTCATCCATTCTGCCTAGGAAATGGACCTTACTTATTCCCTTGGGGAGCTAAGAAAATTTGTTACACTCTCTAGGTATCGGGGCTACAATTAAGGCTCTGTCGCTGCCAATTATTCCCTCCTCCTTCCCCTGCAACACATATACCCACATTCCTCCAGAACACAAGCCAGAACAGGAAGATATTACAGGGGGCTTATCTACCTGGTCAGTAAGCCAGAGTGTGACTGTAGCACACCAGCTGTTGTGCACTAACTGTCTGTGTGGACCCTGCTACCATGCACTTAAAGTTCTGTAGTGTGCTTTCAGGTACTGCTCTCAGTCTAGTGTGCAGAAGCAGGGTCTACCCACCTATTTAGAGCACGGTACGGTGCTGCACTGTAGATTTATACCTTGACTTGCTGATGTGACCCAGTGACCGCTTGGTGTCAACTGGCAGAGGGCACAGAGTGTACTTAGAGTTTTACAGGGGTCCCCTGGGTCAGAAATGTGCATAACTGCTCACCACAGTCTCTACTGAGATCCAGTTACCCACTGATTATTGTAACCCTTGTGAGATGTATGCACAAAGTTGTGTGGCTATACTGACAGATATGTGTAATTTACGGTCTTGGAGTTAGGGCAGGTCACCAGGAGGTGACATGTCTTGGACAGGTTCTTTTCAGGCAGGAGATTACAGACTTATCTCCCTCTCTGGTTATACATGCATTGTCTGCCTCGCAATGGAAGCCAATCTGCAGACTGAGCCAGGTGCCAGTCGAAAGGTTGCACAATCTAGGAGAGACCAGAGGGGTGCCCTGTTTATGGGCAAAGACACAGAATTGTTAGCATACAACTGGGAGCACAAGGAAACACACAGGATCTTTCACCAAGGAGCCAAACTAACCGTGTGTTTGTCCTAAGGAAGGAAGGTCACAGCCAATGTTACCTCTAATTTTTCCATCCATGTGCGGAATAAATTTTATGTGCAGATGTGTGCCACCAGTAGAAACAAAAAACCTAGATATATATTTTTTAAAAGTTACTAAAGGGATAATTACTCCAACCAGGGCAGGTTAGGCATTTTAGAAGAATTAAATTTAAGTGTAAGAGAGAAATAAAAATTATGAAATGCACAGACCAGTCAAAACATTAAAATAACCCACTTTGAAAGAATAAAATTATAGAGAATATATGTGTGTTGCAGGAAGTAGCAAGAAGTAACAACAATAATACAAGTATGTGTTGGGAGGTGAGTGTGAAAGAGACACAGAGAGAGTGTGAGTGTGTGTGAGAAAGAGAGAGACAGACAGTGTGAGAGTGTGTGTGACAGAGATACAGAGACAGTGTGTGTGTGACATAGACACAGTGTGTGTGTGTGAGTGTGAGACAGACAGACAGACACTCAGAAACAGTGCAGGCTAAGCCAGGCTGTGTCCCTTCTCCCCTGCTCTGAGGAGATGGGGTACAGGGGCAGGGGGACACCCTGACATCAGCACCCTCCTTTCCCCGCCCACCCCTCCGCACAGCCAACAGGAGGATCCTGGGAGCAGTTGCAGGACAGAGCAACGTGAGGGGAGGGGCACCTGAACATATGCTGCTGGCTGTGCGCACTCTGCAAATCAGTTGGGCAATGTTTGAATCTCTCCTGAGCAGCTGCGCAAGCGCGCAGCTTACACGGAACACAGATCACAGCCAGCCAGGCTGTAGGATGCTGAAAGGACTTTGAGTGAGCATCACTCTTTAAGACATGAGTGTATCTAATTCATTAAGGCTGTGGCTTTCAAAGGGACCCAAGAGAGTTAAACATCCAACCCCACTGACTGCAGTGTCTGGGCCCCTTACAAATTTCCAGTCTTAATCCCTCTGGTCCCCACTCTCCCCCTATGAAATGGAGATAACCATCCACTCCCCGACCGTTTTCTCTTTTTAGATGGAAATTGATTGGGAGCAGGGACTGTCTCTTCCTGTGTCAATGTTGGTGCCCAGAATGTCAGGAAGGGGGGGATCCAGTGGTTAGAGCTTTGGCCTCAAACTCAGGAGATCTGGTTCAATTCCTTGCTCTGCCACAAACTTCCTGGGTGACCTTGTGAGCGTCACTTAGACTGTCTGTGCCTCAGTCCCCTATGAGTACAACAGGTGTAACAGCAGCTCCCTATTCCATGGGGCAAAGGGATAAATATGTTAAATACTGCGAGGTGCTCAGGTAGTGGGGACCCATATAAGTACCATTATGGCGCAATCAGCCCTGATGTCCATTGGAGAGGGCAAGTGCTGTGGTAATTAAAAATCTGTCTCCTGCACCAGCAGTAGTAGCATAAGGTTTACATGAATTCCTGCTTACGAAGGGTCTCTCCCTGCTCGTGTGTAATCCATCACCAGCTTTCTCCATCCCTGCGCTGCTGTTGTAGGCCCAGGAACATGGCGGGTGAGACAAAGGGACATCTCAATACCAACTGGCAGAGGACACACAGGGTGCATAGGGTTGTACAAGGATCCCCAGGGGCAGAGATCTGTACAACAGTTCACTGACGGATAGGCGTGTGAGGTTTCTACCAAAGGCCAGTAGCCTACTGGTCATCATCAGAGAAATTACGTATCTCTATTGAAAAATTATGTTTGTAGCGCCTTGGAGTTAAGGCAGGTCACCAGGGAGGAGACATATGTTTCTTTCAGATAGGAGCTAATTGTCACCCATCTCCCTGTCTGGCCATTTATGTATCATATGCCTCACTCTGTATGCCTCACACCGTATGGCTGTTTGCGTACTGAGCCAGGTGTGAAATGGAGAGATTGTGAAGTCTACAAGAGGAGGAAATCTACAGGTAGAAAAAACAGCAGGGAGTGTCCTGTTTATGACTAAAGACAACAGACTGATCTGGCTTATCTTGGAGTGCACAGAGATGCTCTGAATCCTTCAGCTAGGAGGCAAACTGACGCGCACTTGTCTCATGAGAAAAGGGTCACAGCCTGCCTAGCTGTAAAGTGCTGCAAGGATTTTGGGTGAGCTGTACTTTACCGAACAGGAGAGAATCGTGTTAAGTCCCGGCTCTAGAAGGCACGTTTTGATTTTATTTTCTATGGAACTATTTGTTTCCAATATTTCTACTTGCTTTGACTTGGAAGCATCACAGCCATGCATTAACTGTCTAGAAAATCACCACTAGTCCATGTCCCACCCCAACAAAAGCAGAACAGGAAGTCATTTCTTAAGACTGTGAGCTCTTTGGAGTGGAGATTGTCTCTGTGATGGGTGCACCAGGCCCTTTGAGGCCCTCTGCTAGAGGCCCCATGGTCCTACCACACCCCGCTCCAGGAAAGGACCAGCAAAGGTGGGTTCTCCAGGCCTGCCTACAGAGGCCACAGAGAATCATAGAATCATAGAATATCAGGGTTGGAAGGGACCTCAGGAGGTCATCTAGTCCAACCCCCTGCTCAAAGCAGGACCAATCCCCAAATAAATCATCCCAGCCTGGGCTTTGTCAAGCCTGACAAGAAGCAGCTAGTCAGAGCCCACCTGGCTCAGATAAAAGGAGCTGCAGGGGCTGAGCAGGGCAGTATCTGGCTGGGACCAGATGGGTAAAGACAGGGGCTCTGCTCTGGCCAGAGGACCTTGGGAGGCTGCATTTGCTGGAACTGGAGAGAGAGGCTGAGACTGTAACCCTACGGTAATGGGAGAGGTAAAGGGCCCAGGTAAAACAGGGAGTGGTATGTGGCTGCTGTTTATAAGGTCCCTGGGTTGCCACCTGGAGTAGAGGGCAGACTGGGTTCCCCCGCCAGCCACTGGCAAAGTGGCCTAATCCAGGAGCAGGGGACAAGACTCCTTGAGAGGCCCCAGAGAAGGAAGGAATTGAATGTGCCCAGAGATGGGACTTGAGACCTTCCCCCCCATCTATGAGACCCGCTCTGCCCACACAGCATCCTGAACCAAAAACCAACCTTCTCCTCTCTTCTTCTACTGTAGAGAGCTACCCCACAGAATCATTCAGACCATGAATCACATCCTCCACCCTCACTCTGCCCCAGAACCCAGCCCGTCTCCCTGCAAGGGACCATCATTTCAAAAGGCTCAGCCATGTCCAGGAAGAAACACCAAGGACAGCACCCTCCTTCCATGAATTCAGCACAATGGCATAGGAGGTAGCCCTGAAGGCACTAACAGCAACTGGACCCAGCCCCATGACTCTGGTCCGTGCCCTTCCTGGCTGGTGGAATAGAATCGAGAACATCCGGGGCCTCCCACTAACACAGCTGGCTGGGGCAGACTACAGACAAGACAGAGGGGAAGCACATTTGAAAATCTGGCTGCTGGGGAGTTGGCAGGGCTGAGGCATGAGACATGTGTTCATCTGTCAGACGGCAGAGGGGTCAGAGGCACCAAAGGATGGAACATTCCTTAGGAAGGGGGGAGGGATACAGAGAATCTGTCCCTCTTGAAAGCCTCAGTTGTAGGAAGAGTAGCATGATTGTTACATCCCTGAATTCCCTGTCCTAATGGGGTGTGTGTGGAGGTCACAGGCTTTCACAGACAGGAGCTTGGGACTATCGGGGCAGATCCCCCTGAGATCGGGGATCCATGAAGAACCCTGCACAGAATCTGACGCCGATGCTTCAGAGACACACATACACACACCAATTTTTAATGCCCGAGGGGGCAGGAATCCTTACCCAGTGAGGTCACAGTCTCATAATTCTCCTGCATGACGTCCCTGTAGAGGGCTCTCTGACCTGGGTCCAACAGAGCCCATTCCTCCTTGGTGAAATACACAGCCACCTCCTTGAAGGTCACCAGCTCCACTGCAGCCATGTCACTTCCCTGTTACTCAGGAGTGTGGGATAACCTGGACTGGGACCTATTGCAGAGCCTGTCAGGGCGAGAAGGGAAATTGGGGCTATTTCCAAAGGGGCTTCAATGCATTTCGGACTCTGATTCCCACCAGGCTCTTTCCCTGTAGACTTTGCATGGCTGGGGAATTGCTTAAACCTACGGTGTGTGGATTTTAGCAGGTTCCTAAGTGCCTCACAAGAACCACAATAGGCACCTGACCTACCAGCCTCCCGGAGAGGGGATCCCAGCTGTGGTTCCCAAGCAGAGATAGGTGCCGCCTTGCAGTCTGGACTGAGGCCCCTATCTCAGAGAGGGGTGGGCTTTGGATACATCCCTGTCATCAGCATCTCCATGGGCTAGCTCAAGCAGCTGCTCACCTAGCATAGGGGCCTTTGTGGATCCCACTCCTAGGCCACTATCTCTGCCCAGTCACTGTATAGGGAGTCTGGGCACCTCACTCAGTTGTGTGCATTCCATTGTTACTCTAGTGATTGTTTACATGCCAGGAGGTGTTTGTGAGAGAATCATAGAATATCAGGGTTGAAAGGGACCTCAGGAGGTCATCTAGTCCAACCCCCTGCTCAAAGCAGGACCAATTCCCAACTAAATCATCCCAGCCAGGGCTTTGTCAAGCCTGACCTTGAAAACCTCTAAGGAAGGAGATTCCACCACCTCCCTAGTTAACCGATTCCAGTGCTTCACCACCCTCCTAGTGAAAAAGTTTTTCCTAATATCCAACCTAAATCTCCCCCACTGCAACTTGAGACCATTACTCCTTGTTCTGTCATCAGGTATCACTAGAACAGTCTAGATCCATCCTCTTTGGAACCCCCTTTCAGGTAGTTGAAAGCAGCTATCAAATCCCCCCTCATTCTTCTCTTCTGCAGACTAAACAATCCCAGTTCCCTCAGCCTCTCCTCATAAGTCATGTGCTCCAGCCCCCTAATCATTTTTGTTGCTCTCCGCTGGACTCTTTCCAATTTTTCCACATCCTTCTTGTAGTGTGTGCGGCTCAAAACTAGACACAGTACTCCAGATGAGGCCTCACCAATGTCGAATAGAGCAGAATGCTCACATCCCTCGATCTGCTGGCAATGCTCCTACTTATACAGCCCAAAATGCCGTTAGCCTTCTTGGCAACAAGGGCACACTGTTGACTCATATCCAGCTTCTCGTCCACTGTAACACCTAGGTCCTTTTCTGCAGAACTGCTGCCTAGCCATTCGGTCCCTAGTCCGTAACAGTGAATGGGATTCTTCCGTCCTAAGTGCAGGACTCTGCACTTGTCCTTGTTGAACCTCATCAGGTTTCTTTTGGCCCAATCCTCTCATTTGTCTAGGTCCCTCTGTATCCTATCCCTACCCTCCAGCGTATCTACCACTCCTCCCAGTTTAGTGTCATCTGCAAACTTGCTGAGAGTGCAATCCACGCCATCCTCCAGATCATTAATGAAGATATTGAACAAAACTGGCCCCAGGACTGACCCTTGGGGCACTCCGCTTGAAACCGGCTGCCAACTAGACATGGGGCCGTTGATCACTACCCATTGAGCCCGACAATCTAGCCAGCTTTCTATCCATCTTATAGTCCATTCATCCAGCCCATACTTATTTAACTTGCTGGCAAGAATACTGTGATGCTCAGCGTCGCAACTCCCCAGCCCCTTTGTGCATCTGGGTGCGGGAAGTTACTGAGAAGATCCCTTGATTGCTCTTGGCCTGCACTATTTCAGAATCGAAGGAGCCACTTTGGGGGATCCCCCTGACACTATCCCCAGGGCAGCATATTCCCCAGCAGTGCAGGGACCAGGCAGAGGCAAGAACTGGCTTTTCCCCTCCCTGCTCCTCACCTTGTTCCAGGAAAGTCAATCTGCCCCGGGGGGCTGCAGGGAAGGGGGCTGGGCAGGGCTGGGAGCTGGGAACCTCCTTCCCCACTGATTGCTCCTGCTGCCCCTTCCAGTCTCTATCCCTGTCTCCCTCCGGCCCCTCTCCCCTTCCCTCGGGCTGGGAGACTCCCGGAGCTGGCTCGGCTCCTGCAGGCGCTCAGGGGAGCAGAGCCTAGGGGGGGTCAAGGGGGCAGAGCCGAGGGCGGGGGGGTGTCAGGGAGGGCAGCAGCTCTGGGAATCGCAGGCTCCCGCCCCCCGGGAGCGGAGCTGGGGCGAGGAGGGGCCGGTGGTGCAGAGTCACGTTCCTGCCCGGCCCCAGCCCTTTCCCCCGGGTCTCTCCCCTCACCTGCAGGCTCCGGCTCAGGGGCTGGTGTCGGCAGAGCTCGGGGCTGCCCCAGGGGCTGGTTCCAGCCCCCGGAGAAAGTCCCCCCGGCTGGGCACAGAGGGGCGCTAGGGAAGGTCTCTCCCCGAACACACCCCGCTGGGCAGCAGTACCGGCTTAGCCCGGGCTCCCAGCTCACAATGGAGGCGGCAGCAACAGCGTCTGACCTAGGAAGTTCAGCCCCTGATCTGCCGGGCAAAGAGAAACACAGAGAGCCGCTAGCCCTCCCTTAGCAACAGCCAGGGCCCTCTGGTGGCCACAGCTACTGAAATCCCCTTCCTGGTTCACCTGGTGTAGATCCATTAAAGATGGATTAAGTCAGATTCCTTCTCTGTAGTGTAGTAAACTGCTCCACGTAGTAATGTGCTACCAGTAGCAGTTATTGATAGGTATGGATTGTAAATTAATGGAGATATCCTATCTCCTAGAACTGGAAGGGACCTTGAAAGGTCATCGAGTCCAGCCCCCTGCCTTCACTAGCAGGACCAAGTACTGATTTTGCCCCAGATCCTTAAGTGGCCCCCTCAAGGATTGAACTCACAATGCTGGGTTTAACAGGCCAATGCTCAAACCACTGAGTAAACTGCTATTGTAGTAAACTGCTACCTGATGTAGCAAATGCCCACAGGTAGCAGTTTCTTGCACTATAGTATATGTGATATTGCTACGTGTAGAAAAATACTATCTGTAGCAGTTACTGATCCGTATAGATTGTAAGATGCTACTTAATTTTTACATACTTGAAAACTGTTATCATGTTTCAATCTTCCCTCATAGGTCACATTTTCTAGACAGTACATTTTTATTTCCTCTCTGGACTTTCTCCAATTTGTCCACATCTTTCCTGAAATGTGGCACCCAGAACTGGACACAGTACTCCAGTTGAGGCCTAATCAGCGCAGAGTAGAGCGGACATCCCAGAGTGATGTTCTGGTTTTTTTTGCAGCAGCATTACACTGTTCACTCATATTCAGCTTGTGATCCACTAGGACCCTTAGATCCCTTCCGCAGTACTCCGTCCTAGGTTATCATTCACAAACTTAATGGCATAGAGAGTACACTTATAATCTCAATCATCGATTAAGATTTTGAATAGAAACATATCCAGAACAGATCCCTGGAGAACCCCACTTGTTATGCCCTTTCAGCCTGTGAATCACTGATAACTACTGTTGGAACTGTTTTCCAACTAGTTTTGCACCCATCTTACTTTAGCTCTATCTAGGTTGCATTTCCATAGTTTGTTTATGAGAAGGTCATGGGAGACCAAAAGCCTTACTAAAGGCAAGATAGCTGGGGTGTGATGGACACAATGGCTTTGTTTTACATCCTTGCTGCAGGGGCTGATTACAAACCAAATGGCCAGATATCTATCTGGTGTCAATCAGCCTAGCTCTGCTGAGTCCACTGCAGTGATGGTCTGTTTACACTATCTGGGATCTAGTGCCTATGACTTATACAACCTGGGGATCTGAGCCATTGACTCCAATGAAGAGTGGCTAATTTACACCAGTTGGGAATCTAACCTCATTGATTCCAGTGTAGCAACATCAATTTACACCAGGTGGGGATCTGCCCTCATTGATTCACGTGGAGAGACACCAGTTTATAGTAGACGGGGATCATAGAAGATTAGGGTTGGAAGAGACCTCAGGAGGTCATGAACCTCCTGCTCAAAACAGGACCAGCGCCAACTAAATCATCCCAGCCAGGGCTTTGTCAAGCCGGGCCTTAAAAACCTCTAAGAATGGAGATTCCACCACCTCCCTAGGTAACCCATTCCAGTACTTCACCATCCTCCAAGTGAAATAGTGTTTCCTAATATCCAACCTAGACCTCCCCCACTGCAACTTGAGACCATTGCTCCTTGTTCTGTCATCTGCTACCACTGAGAACAGCTGAGCTCCATCCTCTTTAGAACCCCCTTCAGGTAGTTGAAGGCTGCTATCAAATCCCCCCTCACTCTTCTCTTCTACAGACTAAACAAGCCCAGTTCCCTCAGCCTCCCCTCGTAAGTCATGTGCCCCAACCCCCTGATCATTTTTGTTGCCCTCCGCTGGACTCTCTCCAATTTGTCCACATCCCTTCTGTAGGGGGGAGCCCAAAACTGGATGCAATGTACCAGATGTGGCCTCTATGTGCCAAATAGAGGGGAACAATCACTTCCCTCGATCTGCTGGCAATGCTCCAACTAATGCAGCTCAATATGCTGTTAGCCTTCTTGGCAACAAGGACACACTGCTGACTCAGATCCAGCTTCTCGTCCACTTTAATCCCCAGGTCCTTTTCTGCAGAACTGCTGCCTAGCCAGTCAGTCCCCATCCTGCAGTAGTGCATGGGATTCTTCTGTACTTGTTGAACCTCATCAGATTTCTTTTGGCTCAATCCTCCAATTTGTCTAGGTCACTCTGGATCCTATCCCTATCCTCCAGCATATCTACCTCTCCCCCCAACTTAGTATCATCTGCAAACATGCTGAGGGTGCAATCCATCCCATCATCCAGATAATTAATAAAGATGTTGAACAAAACCGGCCCCAGGACCAACCCCTGGGGCACTCCGCTTGATACCGGCTGCCAACTAGACATTGAGCCGTTGATCACTACCCATTGAGCCCAACAATCTAACCAGCTTTCTATTCACCTTATAGTCCATTCACCCAATCCATACTTTTATAACTTGCTGGCAAGAATACTGTGGGAGACCATATCAAAAGCTTTGGTAAAGTCAAGGTATATCTTTATATATATATATATGCTAACTGTGTACTTCCTGGTTTGAGTCTGAAATGCCTTAACTCTTCATGTCCTGGTTTTCAGAGGTTTGAGTTTTGCTGAACTGGATGTCCTGAAAGGCACGAGATACCACTGGGTGTCTTTAACTCTGCATTAACAAAGCTTTTAAAAGTCAGTGGCTTGCCTAGGGTGACCAGATGTCCCCATTTTATAGGGATAGTCCTGATACACCTCTACCTCGATATAACGCTGTCCTCCCCCCCACCCCCCGGAGCACTGCTTTACTGCGTTATATCCAAATTAGTGTAATATCGGGTCGCATTATATCAGGGTAGAGGTGTATTTGGGGCTTTGTCTTATATGGGCACCTATTACCCTCCACCCCCATCCCGATTTTTCACACTTGCTATCTGGTCACCCCGGGACTGCCTAGTTCTCTTTTTGTGTAAAAAAAAAAAAGTGTTAGTGGACAGTTAGGCAGCTGTAATTATCATGTAGGTATGGCACTCAGACACTGTTGTGAACCGGTAATGATGATACCACCTAACTTCACATCGCCCTTTTCATCAGTAGATCAAACAGCATAATCTCCATTGTACACACAGGGAAACTGAGACAAAGAGATGTGAAGTGATGTGGCCACAGTCATCTCATTGGCCTGTGGCAGAACTGGGAATAGAGCCCAGGGTTTCTGAGTCCCGGTCCAGTGGTCTTTCCACTAGGTGCTACATGAAACCTTAGTGCCCCCATCCGCCATACATTTAAATTTTGTGGAATGGGGAGAATGGTCATGCTCTGAAATACTTGTAATGTGCAGTTGCTAGCAGAGCTGATACATGCTCCCAGCATGCCTGTTCTCAGCTCCCCACCCAGAGGGCAGGGATGCCAGCTCATAGGGGTAGCATTGCATGGGAGACTGGCTCTGACCTCCCTCCAGAGATAAAGACCCTCTCCAGATCCTAGCTTACATAAGGTAGGCAGAGAAAAGGACTCAGACTCCCCCAGAGGGGCCAGGGACCCCAAGATCCTGGCACAAACACAGGGGTATGGTGAGAGGCTCAGACACCCCAGAGAGGTAAAGACTCCTGGAAAACACATGGGACTGGAGATAGTAGGACTGACAGGTCAAATGCCCCTACCCCTATTCCATGCCTCCTGCTCTGCCACTCTCCTTCACCTCACCCTTCCTCTCCCCTTCCACTCCACCTAATCCCCATCCTCTCACCCTGACCTGAGCCCCCCAAGCAAGCTCCTCTACTATTGCCACCCTCTTCCGCCCCCAATTCTCCTCCCCTCCCAGCAAACATTCACATGTGTAATTTATTTTCTTTTCAAAAACAGCATAAGCAGCTTCTAAATTTTACGCTACATTCACATTACAATTCTCCAAAATAATACTACTACCCTCTCTGACAGAGGCAGATTGTAGGAAGATGCCTCCTTTGTTTCCATTCAGATTTCTGCCCATGATGGGGTTGAATTTCAAGTGTCCATGTGTATTTCAGGAGCAATAGCCAGAACATTAGCTCTTGAGCCACAGAGATCTGGTGAGCTGTAGCTGGCTAGCAACCCTTTTGACTTCCCAGGCAGCACATGCCCAGTGTGATCCCTTTGGTGTGTGAGGGCAAGTCACACTCTCCTTGAGAGCTAACCTCATGCCATTTTCAATTTTGCTTCTCTCCAAGGGTGGGGTGGTCCATGAACTCTCTGGGGGTAACCCCTGAGCAACTGAGACTCTTGTGCCAGAATTAGAGCCCTGGTTTGATCTCTAGCTCTATGCAAAAAAAAAGTTGGTAGAATCCATGAACCTTCAGCAAAGTTAGTTGGTTGGTTTGTTTGGAAGGGGTGTGGGCAATATTTTGGAAACCCTTTGGTCAAATGACCCCAAGTTTGGATCAGTAACCCCACCCTGTGTCCTGAGGAGGCATGCCATGTTTCAAGGCAATCCAATTAACGGTGCAGATTTTAGAGCACTGAGAAGGGTCAAGGTTAAACAGAGACTTGGGTTTAATCTTAACGATATAGCAGATGTGGTGGTCTGTTCCAATACTGCATTCACCACTGTAGTATCTGAGCACTTTCCAGCAGTGTATTAATTGCATAACTTAGCATCTGCCATGTGCCATTTGTTTTCCTATCCTCTCTATAGGATGAGATCCTGCTCACTGGAAGTTTTGGGGTTGTTGTTTTTTTTAATATACATGCCATTATGTATTTACATTAAAGAAGGCAGGTCAAAGAAGCATGCCTGGCACTTGGCATGGAAGGTGGAGAGGTCTGAGAGGATCCTTCATTCCTTGAGGAGTTCATTCCACAGTCACAGACCAGCCAATGAGGAAGTCCTGTCTCCTCAACAGATGAGCTTTACCCTTATGGTTGAACGTTCCATTGTGCCAGAAGAGTGAAGTTTTCAAACCTGGTCTTCATCCAAGAACTTAAGGCAGTCTTGGAGCTCCATGGATAAAGACCAAGTCCTTGAACTTGATTCAATATTCTATGGGAAGCCAGCGCAGAGAGCAATGACGGGTGTGATATGCTCGCTGTCAGATGTGTTGCTGCAGTGCTCTCTAGTTGGAGTTTCCTAAGCACTGATAGTTTCATACCCAGGTACATCGCAGTGATGTAGTCCAGTCAAGTGGTGAGAAATATATAAATAATTGAGGCCAGGTCTTTGTCCACCAGGATGGGATGGAATCTCCTTGCCAACCAGGAATTAGAGAAAGTGTTACTCAGAGATGCTGAGAGGTCAGCAGCAGTGAGGAATCATAGAACCATAGAACTGGAAGGGACCTTGAGAGGTCATCTAGTCCAGTCCCCTGCATTCATAGCAGGACTAAGTATTATCTAGTCAATTCCTGACAAGTGTCAGTCCAATCTGCTCTTAAAGATCTCCAATGATTGAGATTCTACAACCTCCATAGGCAATTTATTCCGGTGCTTAACTACCTTAACAGTTAGGAAGTTTTTCCCAATATCCATCCTAAACTGCCCTTGCTGCAATTTAAGCCCATTGCTTCTTGTCCTATCCTTAGAGGTTAAGGACAACAATTTTTCTCCCTCCTTCTTGTATCAGCCTTTTATGTACTTGAAAACTGTTGTCACCTCTCTTCTCTAGACTATACAAATCCATTTTTTTTCCAATCTTCCCTCATAGGTCATGTTTTCTAGACCTGTAATCATTTTTGTTGCTCTTCTCTGGACTTTCTCCAATTTGTCCACATCTTTATTGAAATGTGGTGCCCAGAACTGGACACAATACTCCAACTGAGGCCTAATCAGTGCGGAGAAGAGCGGAAGAATTACTTCTCGTGTCTTGCTTACAACACTCCTGCTAATACATCCTAGAATGATGTTCACCCTTTTTTGCAACAGCGTTACATTGTTGACTCATATTTAGCTTGTGATCTACTATGACCGCCAGATCCCTTTCCGCAGTACTCCTTCCTAGGCAGTCATTTCCCATTTTGTATTTGTGCAATTGATTGTTCCTTCCTAAGTGGAGTACTTTGCATTTGTCCTTCTTGAATTTCATCCTATTTACTTCAGACCATTTCTCCAGTTTGTCCAGATCATTTTGAATTTTAATCCTATCCTCCAGAGCACTTGCAGCCCCTCCCAGCTTGGTATCATCTGCAAACTTTATAATTGTACTCTCTGTGCCATTATCTAAATCATTGATGAAGATATTGAACAGAACTGGATGCAGAAGTGATCCCTGCAGGACCCCACTCATTATGTCCTTCCAGCTTGCTGTGAAACACTGATAACTACTCTCTGGGAATGGTTTTCCATCCAGTTATGTGCCCACCTTATAGTAGCTCCATCTATGTTGTATTTCCCTAGTTTGTTGATGAGAAGGTCATGTGAGACAATATCAAAAGTCTTACTGAAGTCAAGATATAGCAAAGAGAATGCCTAGATTATAGGATGATCTTCAGAGCTCCTTGAGAATTAATAATCAAATACTATCCCAGCATGGGAAACTTGCTCTGCATGACACTGTTCCAGAAAGATGATTTCATTCATTGCTTTAATAACTTGAGTATGTCCCCAGTACATGGCCCCTCTGGCCTGGCCTGACCTGACCCTCTGGAGTTAGTTGGAATCAGCAAAGATATTATTCACTTTGCCCATCCCAATCCTAGGGTTTGTGTCCCCTGTGGATTCTCTGATGCCTAATAAAGGTTGAGCTGTGCCTGAAGCTTTTCCCACACTCTGGGCATTTATAAGGTTTTTCTCCCGTGTGGATTCTCTGGTGTTCATTAAAGGTGGATCTATCCCGGAAGCTTTTCCCACACGTCAGGCATTTATGGGGTCTCTCTCCTGTGTCGAGTCTTTTGTGTCTAATGAGTTGTGTGAGCTGACAGAAACTTTTCCCACACTTGGGGCATTTATGTGGTTTCTCTCCCATGTGGATTCTCTGGTGTTTATTAAAGGTTGACCGATCCCTGAAACTTTTCCCACAGGTCAGGCATTTATAGGGTCTCTCTCCTGTGTGGATTCTCTGGTGCGTACTGAAGTTGGATCTATCACTGAAGCTTTTTCCACATTCGTGGCATTTATAGGGTCTTTCTCCCATGTGGATTAGCTGGTGTGCAGTGAGGGTTGAACTACAACTGAAGCTTTTCCCGCATTCAAGACATTTGTAAGGCTTCCCTCCTGTGTGGACTCTCTGATGTTTGGTCAGGTCTGAGCTCTGGCTGAAGCTTTTCTCGCAGTCAGGACACTTATATGGTTTTTCTCCTGTGTGGATTCTCTCATGAATGATAAGGGCTGACCTCCAAAGGAATATTTTCCCACAGTTGCTGCATGTGTTGGGTCTCTCTGCAGTGGGGACTCTCCGCTGAATAGTGTATTTTATTTTCTCGACTACTCTGCTCAAGTGACTGGATTTACCCTGTCACTCTTCTTGGTCATTTCCATGATACCTGTCTGGCCTGCACTGATTCTCAGGGGCCCTTTTACACTCAGGACTCTTGAAAACATCACTATCAGCTCTTCCTGATACCGTCCAATGTAGTTGCTTCCTGATACCTTCCTGCTGAGGGTTCGCCTCCTCGCTCTCACTCACCATCCCATCACCTGCTGTGACAGAGAGAGAATCCAGACAGGAGTCACTCCCTGTGCTGGGGGGGGGGGGAAGGGAACCTCAGAGAGGGGAACAGGAAAGGGGGAAGAAACCCAAATAACTGCTGAGGAGATTGTAGAATCAGTACTGGCTCTCCCCTCAAACCTTCCCAACAGGAGAGAAAGGAGGTGATCATTTCTGTCTCCTCACCCCATTTCAATACTGATGTGGAGAGGGGCTAACAGGTCAGACAGGACTGGTGAAAACTCATGACTAACGTCTGTCATGAGGATAGAGAAATTGGTTTGTGAGTCAGTTTAGCTGATTCCTCACCTGTGTGGGCATCTCTCAAGATCTCCCTTTCCTCAGAGACCTGGAGACCTGGGACCCACAGCTCCTCCCCTTCTTCCAGCCAGGAGATCATGTCAGGTTGGGAATTCAGGAATTCTGTTTGGGGAGACAGGGAAACAAGTGTTGATCTTGTTCATTGAGGTCAGTACTTCCAGAGCCAGCACAGAATCATAGAATATCAGGGTTGGAAGGGACCTCAGGAGGTCATCTAGTCCAACCCTGTCAAGGCTGTATCCCCACTTTGACCTTTAGGGTACAAATGTAGGGGCCTGCATGAAAACTTTTAAGCTTAACTACCAGCTTAGCTCTGGTCCCGCTGCCATCATTTCCAATGGATTCCCTCCCTGGGAAGCCTTGAAAAACCTTCACCAATTCCCTGGTGAATACAGATCCAAACCCCTTGGATCTTAAAACAAGGAGAAATTAACCTTTCCCCCCCCTTCCTCCCACCAACTCCTGGTGAATACAGATCCAACCCCCTTGGATCTAAAACTAGGAAAAATCAATCAGGTTCTTAAAAAGAAGGTTTTTAATTAAAGAAAAAGGTAAAAATTATCTCTGTAAAATCAGTATGGAAATAACCTTACAGGGTAATCAAACTTAAAGAGCTCAGAGGACTCCCCTCTAGTCTTAGGTTCAAAGTACAGCAAACAAAGATAAACACTTTAGTAAAAGGTACATTTACAAGTTGAGAAAACAAAGGAAAACTAACATGCCTTGCCTGGCTTTTTACTTACAAGTTTGAAATAGGAGAGACTTGTTTAGAAAGATGTGAAGAACCTGGATTGATGTCTGATCCCTCTCAGTCCCGAGAGCAAACACCTTACCCAAAACAAAGAGCACAAACAAAAGTCTTCTCCCCCTACCCAAGATTTGAAAGTATCTTGTCCCCTTATTGGTCCTTTAGGTCAGATGCCAGCCAGGTTACCTGAGCTTCTTAACCCTTTACAGGGAAAAGGATTTTGGAGTCTCTGGACAGGAGGGATTTTATAGTACTGTACACAGGACAGCTGTTACCCTTCCCTTTATAGTTATGACAACCCCCCTGCTCAAAGCAGGACCAATCCTGAGACAGATTTTTGCCCCAGATCCCTAAATGGCCTCCTCAAGGATTGAACTCACAACCCTGGGTTTAGCAGGCCAATGCTCAAACCACTAACCTATCCCTCCCCCACTCTAACAAAACCCAGAGGGGATCCTTCTCCCTTCCCCCACTCTACTGGGCTATAAATCATACAAGATCCCGTGATGCACTGGTGTTCCACTCTGCCTAGGGGTTCATCCACACTGCCTAGAGAATGCCCTAGCATTCCCCTGGGGAGCTGAGAAGAGTTGCTCACTAGGATACAACTCTATCACTGCCAGTTATTCCCTCCCCTCCTATTCCCACTCTGCCCCCAACACCTATATCCATATTCCTCCAGAACGCAAGCCAGAGATATTACAGAGGGCTTGTCTACATGGTCAGTTAATGCCTGGCAAGCCAGAGGGTGAATGTACAGCACATTAGCCTTTGGGTATTGACTGGCCATGTGGACCCTGCTACCATGCATTGAAGGTGCAATGTAGAAAATCACTACACATCTGCCTACAGTGCAGAACAAAGAGCCTCCAATCATGGGGCCACAGTAGGGCCACTAACAGTAGGCCACCATCTCCATACTGATCAATGGTCAGTCAACCCTTCCCCATCACCCAGGAGACCTGCTCTGCCATCACAGAGTCCTGAGTCCCAGTGCAGTGCGTGGACCAAAGACCAGCCCTCCTCTCTTTTCTACTGTAGCGATCTACCCCACAGAGTTCTCCTGGACCACAAAGTACCCCATGAACCCTCTCTCAGCCCCAGCCCCTCACATTGTGAGGAACCAGCACTTCACAGAGATCAGCCACAGCCAGGAAAGGACACCGAAGAGAATCTGGAACATATGGGGTGTCCTGCTAACACAGCTGGCCGAAGTAGAACATGGGCAAGATGGAGGGGAAGCACATTTGGCCACTAGTGATTTAGGCAGAGCCAAGCATGAGACATTTGTCCATTTCGGAGATGGCTGCGGGGTCATAGACAACATAGGATAGGACTTGTCCTGGGAAGTGCAGGGGAGAGTTTGTTCATCTTCCCTTGGCTATGGGAAGAGTAGCAGCATCATTATGACCCCGTGGGACAGTGTCTCACACACAGGGTCAGGGGACTAGTGGGGCTGATCCCGTTCAAATCTGGGGGACCAGTGAATAACCCTGCACAGAATCTGATCCCAATGCTTCAGACACATACACACACACAGGCCTGGTCTACACTACGAGTTTAGGTCGAATTTAGCAGCGTTAAATCGAATTAAGCCTGGACACGTCCACACGATGAAGCCCTTTTTTTCGACTTAAAGGGCCGTTTAAACCGGTTTCTTTACTCCACCTCCGACGAGGGGATTAGCGCTGAAATCAGCCTTTCTGGGTCGGATTTGGGGTAGTGTGGACGGAATTCGATGTTTTTGGTCTCCGGGAGCTATCCCACAGTGCTTCATTGTGACCGCTCTGGACAGCACTCTCAACTCAGATGTACTGACCAGGTAGACAGGAAAAGCCCCGCAAACTTTTGAATTTCATTTCCTGTTTGCCCAGCGTGGAGAGCACAGGTGATCACACAGAGCTCATCAGCACAGGTAACCATGATGGAGTCCCAGGATCGCAAAAGAGCTCCAGCATGGACCGAACGGGAGGTACGGAATCTGCTCGCCATATGGGGAGACGAATCAGTGCTAGCTGAACTCCGTACCGGTAGCAGTAAACGAAATGGCAAAATATTAGAAAAAGTCTCAAAGGCCATGAAGGACAAAGCCATAACAGGGACACACAGCAGTGCCGCGTGAAAATTAAGGAGCTAAGGGAAGCCTACCACAAAGCCAGAGAGGCAAACGGAAGGTCCGGGGCAGAGCCGCAAACATGCCGCTTCTACGCGGAGCTGCATGCCATGCTAGGGGGTGCAGCCACCACTACCCCAACTGTGTGCTTTGACTCCATCAATGGAGAAGCACGCAACAGGGAAGCGGGTTCAGGGTACAAGGAAGATGATGATGAAGACAATGAAGATAGCTCACAGCAAGGAAGCGGAGAAACCGGTTTCCCCAACAGCCAGGATATGTTTATCACCCTGGACCTGGAACCAGTAACCCCCGAACTCAAACAAGCGTGTTTAATGATTAATGATTAATTTGCCCTGGCAATCGTGACCAGTACAGCTACTGGAAAAGTCTGTTAACGTATATGGGGATGGAGCGGAAATCCTCCAGGGACATCTCCAGAAAGCTCTCCTTGATGTACTCCCAAAGCCTTTGCAAAAGGTTTCTGGAGAGGGCTGCCTTATCCCGTCCGCCATGGTAGGACACTTTACCACGCCAGGCCAGTAGCACATAGTCTGGAATCATTGCATAACAAAGCATGGCAGCGTATGGTCCCGGTGTTTGCTGGCATGCAGACAACATCCATTCCTTATCACTCTCCTGAGGATAACAAAGAGAGATATCATTCACTGTCACCTGGTTGAAACGGGGTGATTTTATTAAGGGGACATTCAGAGGTGCCCGTTCCTGCTCGGCTGCATAGAAATATTCCCCGCTGTTAGCCACGCGGTGGGGGGAGAGGGGTGAAATGATCATCCCAGAGAATTGGGGGGAGGGGAGGGAAGGCGGGTTAGCTGGGTTTGTGCTGCATGTTAACCCGGAAACCGCAGCCCCTCCTTTTACATTGCAAACCCATTTTAAATGGCCAACCCAACGGGTTCTTGGTATGGGAAATGAGGGCGCTGCTGTTTGAAACCATTCCCACATATTATGAAGGTTAAAAAAGCCAAAAGACTGTGGCTTATCATGGCTGCCTGCAAGCCAAATTCTGTTGCCTGGCACTGCGTGAGTGATCTCTCACACCAAACCAGCAGACCCTCAATATAAGAGGAAAAATGCGACCTTGTAACAAAAGCACACATGCTGTGTAATGTGAACAGCAACATTTAATGTGAAAGAGCGTACCCATTGTTCTCTAAAATGTGTCTTTTTTAACCACCTCTCCCTTGTCCTCCACCAGCAGCAAATGTTTCTCCTTCGCAGAGGCTAGTGAAGATTAGAAGGCGAAAACAGCGGACTCGGGATGATATGTTCTCGGAGCTCCAGATGTCCTCCCACACTGAAAGAGCACAGCAGAATGCGTAGAGGCAGTCAATGTCAGAGTGCAGAAAAGCACAATATGAACAAGAGGAGAGGTGGCGGGCTGAATCGTGGGATGAAGAGAGCAAGTGGTGGGCTGAAGAGGATAGGTGGCATCAGCTTGCTGACAGAAGGCAAGAGTCGATGCTCCGGCTGCTGGAGCATCAAACTGATATGCTCCAGCGTATGGTTGAGCTGCAGGAAAGGCAGCAGGAGCAGAGACTGCCGCTACAGCCCCTGTGTAACCAACAGCCCTCCTCCCCAAAGTTCCATAGCCTCCTCACCCAGATGCCCAAGAACGCAGTGGGGGGCCCAGCCACTCCACCCCAGATGATTGCCCAAGCATCAGAAGGCTGGCCTTCAATAAGAGTTAAAGTTTTAAAGGTGCACAAACGTTCCCAGGAAAGTCTGCCCCGGGGTGCTGCAGGGAAAGGGGCTGGGCAGGGCTAGGAGCCGGGAACCTCCCTCCCCACTGATTGCTCCTGCTAGTCTCTCCCCCGTCTCCATCTCACCCCCTCTTCCCTCCCCTCGGGCTGGGAGACTCGGTCCCTGGCCCGGCCCGGCCCGGGGCGTTCGCTCTCCCGGAGCTGGCTCGGCTCCTGCAGGCGCTCAGGGGAGCAGAGCCGGGGGGGTCAGGGAGGGCAGCAGCTCTGGGATTCGCAGACCCCCGCCCCCCCGGGAGCAGAGCTGGGGCGAGAAGGGGCCGTTGGTGCAGAGTCACTTTCCTGCCCGGCCCCAGCCCTTTTTCCCGGGGTCTCTCCCCTCACCTGCAGGCTCCGGCTCAGGGGCTGGAGTCGGCAGAGCTCGGGGCTGCCCCAGGGGCTGATTACAGCCCCGGAGAAAGTCCCCCTCGGCTGGGTACAGAGGGGCGCTAGGGAAGGGCTCTCCCCGCACACACCCCGCTGGGGAGCAGCAGCTCAGCCCGGGCTCCCTGCTCACAATAGAGGCGGTGGCAACGTCTGACCCGGGAAGTTCAGCCCCGGATCTGCGGAGCAGTAACAGCTGTGGAAGCCGTTGCCCTCACTCCGCCCTTGCTACCACCAGACTCCCGCAATCAAAGTGTGTTACAGGGAGGCAGAGGCAGAAGGGGAAACCCAAAGGGAGGGATGGCCAGAATGTGAGCAGGGGCAGGAGAAGAAGAAAAGCAACAAGGTGCAGAAGATGTGGTGAAGGAAGGGGAAATGATCTCAGAACCCCTCCCTAGGTGGTATTAAAGGTGCTGTGTCACACAGGCACACACTATCCAGAACAATTCATAATTTCCATATGTGTTTTAGATGTTCAAAGAATTTCTTATCAATGTTCTTAGCTGTAACAGGCAGAGGCCTGTAACCTCATAGCTGCTCACAGATTTATCTTATTGCCCAAATTGGACTCCCTTTCTTGTAGTTTTACTCCTTTTACTGGCTGTTTTTTGAAAATGTTGTTTGTTCCTAGCAGTCCAAAATTATTTTGGTTAACATTGTACAGATAGATGGCATTGTGCTACTTCGTTTACATTTTAAATAGCAAATCATCTTGGGAAATATTAAGTGACCGTAGTGTCTTAAGCAACCCATCTTATACTTTATTAATAGCTTACTATATTACTTACTATATTAATTGATGTTAGTAGCTTAAGCAAACCATCTTACTTTTCTAATCTATCACTTCCTCGGTTTTCTTATGATTTTGTAACTTGCAGTTTTTATTTCTAAATTTTCAGTATTTTTATCCTATTGCACTAATGTATTCTTTGTGATCAGATGTTATTAAGACATATAGATTTCAGGGGCTGCTGTCAAAATGTCTGCAGTTTAATTTGATGCACCAATGAGCACTGCTTTCCTTAATTCCTGTTTTGCCCTTCTATCCAGTGCCTTAGTGCTTTGACATGTCCCCACGTGTGCATAGAAATGACTTCCCAAATTTTCATTAGGAGTACTTTCTTCTGTGAAATCCATCTGAAAGGCCACATTCTACAGTATTTTTACTAAACTTATTTACAGTATTAGACAATCCCAAGAATTCAAAAATCATCAGTCGTGCACTAAAATATATTTTTTAAAAGAAATACATTTGGGTTCTATTTGTTTGCATTTTTGCATCTATAGGATATATTAGCTTCATATTGTCCAGCTTTTTTCCTTAACCAGGAAGGCTAGAGTCCTTTTAATGAAAGCTGCAATTATCAATGAATCCCTTGATTCCAGCAGCTTGTGACTTCAGCTAAATACCAAACATTACCATTGCCATGATAAAATCATGAGAGTTGGCAACACAGGATATATGTATTTGACTACCTAGAAACACACAGCATTGGTATGAATGGGAATACTTGTACTACATCAAATTAAAGGCTTGTTTAAATTATTTCTAGATAGAGGCCTTCATTTGCAAACAATGATTAGGTGCTACTTCTCCCAAAGAATGATTTAATACCATTTTGGGTTTCTAAGTATATTGTGTCAACACTATTACCTATTACTGTTTGCCAAAAGCTGGGAATGGGCAATAGAGGATGGATCACTTGATGATTACCTGTTCTGTTCATTCCTTCTGGGGCACCTGGCATTGGCCACTGTCAGAAGACAGGATACTGGCTAGATGGACCTTTGGTTTGATGCAGTATGGCTGCTCTTATGTTGGCCAACCAAACTTGTAATTTCATCACAAAAAGATATCACGTTAGTTTGACAGGATTTATTTACCATAAACTCATGTTGATTTGCATTAATTACATTACCCTCCTTTAGATCTTTATTAATTGAGTCGCTTATCAGCTGCTCCATTATCTTGCCCACGATCATAGTTAGGATGACAGATCTATAATTACCCAGGTCATCCTGTTTACCCCCTTTTAAAAATTGGTGCAATCTTGGCCATCTGTCAGCCTTCTGGAACTTCCCCAGTGCTCCAAGACTTATTGAAAATCAACATTAAAAGTCCAGTGAGCTTCTCGGCCATCTCATCTAAAACTCTTGGGTGCAAGTTACCTGGTCCTGCTGATTTAAAAATGTATCACTTTAGTAGCTTCTGTTTAATGTCCTCCAGAGATACTAGTGGAATGAAAAATGTGTTGTCACCACCATATGATGATTTTCCCCCCTCAAATACAGAACAGAAATATTTATTGAACATATCTGCTTTTTCTGAATTATTATTGATAATTCTATCATTTCCATCTAGTAATGCACCAATACCTTTCTCATGATTCTTTTTGTTTCTAATATATTTTTTTAAAAGCTCCTTCTTGACTCTAATGACTCTAGATTTCTCCTTGTGTCCCTTGACTTCCTTTTTTATTTTTTTAGAATTCCTAACTTCTGCTTTATATGTATGACTATCAACTTCCTCTTTCCTCCATTTGTTTTATATCTATCTATCTATGTATCTATAATTTTTGAAGCTGCTTTCACTACCCCATTAAACCAAGTTGTTTTTTTAACCAGTGTGGCCTTCTGCCTTGATTACAGGATTGTGGCTTTTTGGGCACCTAGTAAGATGTTTTTAAATGATTTGCAAATATCATTCACATTTTTCTGATTACATTCTTCCTCCCAGATGATTTGGCTCATAATTGTTTTCAGCTTTGCAAAATTGGCCCTATTAAAGTACCAAGTATACATCTCACTGGTCTGGATTTTATTCTGCTTCCGCATTATAAATGTGATCAAGCCATGATCACTGGTGCCTAAGTTTCCATTAACTTTTAGTTCTGTGATCAGTTTCTCTTTATCAGTTAAGACAAGGTCTGATAAAAAAAAAAAATCCCCTATGTTGGTTACAACACTATTTTGGTTAGGAAATTGCCATCTATTACATTTAGAAATTCCCAGGGATGTTTCAGCAGTACTTAATTTTTGCCATGGCTTGCCAGGGCTGAGCCTTGGCACCTCTGCTGGCAGTTCATAGCTCCAGCACCCCTGGACTTGCTGCATCAGTTATGAATGTAAAAATATTGCCTGAGCCCCGGCACCTCTTTCATTACAAATTAAACACTGTGTTTTAGTACTGGCAGCATGAGACCTACAGAATATGTCACTCAAACTGAAATCTCCCATGATCACACAGGATTTTTTCCCCCTACACATTGTAGATAGGTGTGTAACTCTTCTGCCAACACACCAGCAGGGGCCAGGTCCTTATTTCAGGGGATTCTCTTCAATTTTGTCTCAAGCCCCCACCCAGTAATCTAAGAACCTCTAAATCACTCGGGAGCCTTTGCCAGGCAAATCTGTTCCTATTTGCAAGCACAGAGATTTAAACAAATGAAATTCGAAAAAGAATTAGATAAATTCATGGAGGATAGTGTGATGCTGCACTCCATATGATTTTATGAAAATATGCTAATAAGTGTGAATATAATGTAACTGGAATATGCTTTATGCAAAAGGTCTCTTGTAAGGTATCATTACAAAGCTTATAATCTACTGAGTGTGTTCATCCTATTTGTATGTATGTTCATCCTATTCTTGTATCTGAAACTAGAAATATGAAATATAACTGAGATCCTTTTGTAGTTATGCAAAGTGTGGGCCATTAATGATGGTTTAGAATCTTGATGGCTCCCATCAACTAGGACAATTAACTGTAGATGGCTCTGTTTACTTGCAAGCCTTCTTGTGAGTCAGGCCGGGAAGAATCAATGGTTGGGGTCTCAGGCCATGTGAACATGTCACCTGGTACTGGAATCCATCTTAAACCTGGGGCTTTTCCATTAGCTAAAGCTATAAAAGGGGGGTGGAACAGAACAAAGGGGGCTGCAGTCATGAGAAATCCCCTAGCTACCACCTGAGCTGAAACAAGGACTGTACCAGGGGAAAGGATTGGGCCCAGACTAGAAAGGAGTCTAGTCTGTGAAAGAAGCTTATTGGAACGTCTCTGAGGATGAGATTTATCTGTAATCAGTTTCTTACTATATTAGGCTTAGCCTTGTGTGTTTTTATTTTATTTTGCTTGGTAATTTACTTTGTTCTTACTGTTATTACTTGGAACCACTTAAATCCTACTTTTTATACTTAATAAAATCACTTTTTGCTTATTAATTGACCCAGAGTAAGTAATTAATTCCTGGGGGAGTAAACAGCTGTGCATATCTCTCTATCAATGTTATAGAGGGTGGACAATCTATGAGTTTACCCTGTATAAACTTTATACAGAGTAAAACGGATTTATTCAGGGTTTGGAGCTCATTGGGAACTGGGTATCTGGGTGCTAGAGACAGGAGCACTTCTTAAGCTGTTTTCAGTTAAGTCCGCAGCTTGTGGGGAACGTAGTTCAGACCTGGGTCTGTGTTTGCAGCAGGCTAGCGTGTCTGGCTCAACAAGACAGGGTACTGAAGTCCCAAGCTGCCAGGGAAAATGGGCTCAGAGGTAGTCTCAGCACATTAGGTGGCAGTCCCAAGGGGGTTTCTGTGACCCAACTCATCACAGATAGTCCATCAATGACTATTAGCCAGAATGGGCAGGGATGGTGTCTCTAACCTCTGTTTGCCAGAATCTGGGAATGGGAGACAGGGCGTGGATCACTTGATGATTACATGTTCTGTTCATTCCCTCTGGGGCACCTGGCATTGGCCACTGTCAAAAGACCGGGCTAGATGGACTTTTGGTCTGACCTAGTATGGCAGTTCTTACGTTCTTAACTTTATGGGGGGGGGGGGGGGAGAGGAGGCCCCACCAGAGTCACTAGGCTGACACAAATGGTTGCTGTGAATTCCTGCTCCCTGTGTTCACACAACTGCTCTCTGACACAGGCTGGGGCCTGGGGGTGAATCCAATAGCTGCTGCGTTTTGGCAGCTGCTCAGGTGTCCAGAACTGCTGCTGGGCTCCCACCTCTGCTTACCAGCGTCTAGACAACTGGAATCTCTGGTGACTTTTACCGACATGAAGCAATTACACCTCTTAGCTCAGCTTTCCAGGTGCAAGGAGACCAGTAGCCTTAGGACCGCAGCAGAGTCTCTATCACCCAAAGAGCTATTCCCAGTGACAAACATCAGTTTCCAGTAGGGTGACCTCATACTCAGTCATTGTCCAGGCTTTGCCCAGTTGAGTTCTCAACAGGGTACTCTCAAATATATGGACCCCAAGTACAAAACTTAGTCAAATTATACTCCAATGTCCCCAAACTAGCTGCAGTTAATATGCAAATGAGGCACTGCCTTGCTCAGTCCACTGTCCTTGCTCCCCAGCAGATGCCAGCAGAGAGCTCACTCAGTTACCTCCCTTCTCTTATAGGCTTTAGAGCCACAGGACTTAGACGTGTGTGAGAAGCCAGTCATCCTGTTCTCCATTATGATGTAGTGGTCTGTAGCAGACACCAACTAGTACCCCATCTTGTGCTTGATCAATAATACCAACTAGATCAAAGTTATACTCATAAATGAGTAATTCTAATTCCTCTTAGTTTGTTACCCAGGCTCCTACCATTGGTATATAGGCAATATGAGTGACTATGCCCCCCTCTCCCCACCCTTGTAAGTCTTTTATGTGGGGTCATGGAAAAACTGTTAAAGCATTTTAAATTTAAAGGATGCTCCCCACCCCGCACTCAGAATTTCTTTTATTCCCTTCCCTTTACTTAGAGCTGATCTATATGGGGATTTTTTTTCAGATTAACTTGGGGGGTGGGGAAGACTTGCCATAAACTGTCTTGTGTCCACACACAACATTCTCCCCTCCTCAATTTCTCTAACATTTTACTCCACATTAATTAATCCATTTTGGAAGATCTAGCTAATTCAGTCTCGGGGGTAGCCGTGTTAGTCTGTATCTACAAAAACAAGGAGTCTGGTGACACCTTAAAGACTAACAGATTTATTTGGGCATAAGCTTTCGTGGGTAAAAACCTCACTTCTTCGGATGCATAGAGTGAAAGTTACAGATGCAGGCATTATATACTGACACATGGAGAGCAGGGAGTTTCTGAAGTTTTTTTGTTCAATGATAGTGACTTTTAAATCTCTAATAGATTTAGAATAGAATAGTATCTTCTATTACAGATTTAAAAGTCACTATCATTGAACAAAAAAACTTCAGAAACTCCCTGCTCTCCATGTGTCAGTATATAATGCCTGCATCTGTAACTTTCACTCTATGCATCCGAAGAAGTGAGGTTTTTACCCACGAAAGCTTATGCCCAAATAAATCTGTTAGTCTTTAAGGTGTCACCAGACTCCTTGTTGTTTTTCTAATTCAATCTAAGATTCATATGGACATATCCCTAATTCAGAATAACTACTCTTCTTCTGGCAATCCCCCCCTGCTATCCCATATTGCACTGCTTCACAGTTAGATCAGACTGTCTGTTTACCTATGTGCTCTCTACTGTGCTGGGTTCATCATAACCCAATATCATCTTCCCATTTAAATGCTAGCAAGCAGGTAGGTGCCCCTCCCCCTGTGATTCAAGCTTGTGAGTTCACACACCTAGTGTCACATGCCCATTACAGGCAATCATTAAGTGATCCATCCCCTGCCGTCCAGTCCCTGCTTCTAGTGAACAGAGGCTAGCGACACCCAGAGCATGGGGTTTCATCCCTGACCATCTTAGCTAATAGCCATTGCTGGATCTAATCTCCATCAATTTATTTAGTTCTTTTTTGAACCCCGTTTACTTCTAGTCTTTATAATATCCCTTGGCACCGAATTCCACAGGTTAATTGTGTGTTCTGTGAAGTACTTCCTTTTGCTTGTTTTAAACCTGCTGCCTATTAATTTCATTGGGTGATCCCTAGTTCTTGTGTTATGAGGAGTAAATAACACTTCCTTATTTACTTTCTCCAAACCAGTCACAATTTTGTAGACCTCTATCATATTCCCTATTAGTTATCTCTTTTCCAAGCTGAACAGTCCCAGTCTTTTTAATCTCTCCTCATATGGAAGCTGTTCCATACTCTTAAGCATTTTTGTTGCCCTTCTTTGTACCTCTTCCAATTCTAATATATCTTTTTTGAGATGGGATGACTAAACCTGCACATAGTATTCAAGGTGTGGGCATACCATAGACTGTAGGGTGTCAGGGAGCTGGCACCCAGCCAATTGCCAGCAAGTCTCACGTATATAGAAGGGTAACAAAATGACCCTCAGTACTGGGCCCTCTGAGAGACCATCACACCCACAGAATGTCTCCAGCCAAATGACAAAAAAGCCTGCTCTGGGAACTTGCCACTGAGCCAATAAGAAGGTGCTTCTCTAACCACAGGATTTTTGCAGACTTCTACATCATAGAATACTAAACTGCATCACATTTCACATTATTCAGCACCACATATTAAAATATAAATTAAAGCTAAAATACCAATCAAATAGGGGATGTATACAGATTTCTTGATCAAACTTTTTACCATATCTATGTACATTTAATAATTTTTGGTTTAATCCTGGATTACATTTTCCTCTTTCTACACAAGTCTTTAAAAACTGATAAGACCCCCCCCAATGGTCTTACATGCCCAAACTTTATTCCAATTTCCCTTTATTCTATTTATTCAAAATAAATATTTCTTGGCAACCTTTTATATTTATTGGAAATTAGCACCTTTTAGCTTAAGCTGTATTAGAAACTCTTAATTTTAATAAAGTCTCGCCCAAATGTATTCCTCAGAATACACAAGCACAAACAAACAAATTGTAAAAATAGTTCACAGGGACATCATTTGTCAATTGTGAAGGAAGTTTAGGTTGCAGGGAATAGCAATATCACACAAACCCCTCATTTCCAGCAGGATTTAACAATGTATGTCCTTCCTCCACACACACATCTGTACCACCATCATCTCCCCTTGCTTCCATCTCTGTTACCTTGAAAACAGATTTAGGATACTCCCAGAATAAGCTCACCTATTGTCCCACCCAGAGTTCATCAAGAGTTCCCTAAAAAACATTCAATATTAACCAATCTGTTTTCCTGAGGTATGGGTCTCCAGGGGAGCTAGGAAATACCTGGAGGACACAGATACAGCCTTCCAATAAATGACTGACAAGCAGTACTCTTTTCCAAAACAAGGCACCTTTTTATTGGTGCAAATAATAAGAATCCTTAATACACTAACAAACTAACAATCCCCTTATTGATGTTATAAACACAAATCCCATATAACAAGTAAAAGAGCACCCCAAACCATATGACCTTACTGTTTGAAATGATTCTAAGTGGTTGCACCCTGTTACAGATGGCCAGTCTGTCATAGGCTGCTAACAGCAGTTTTTAAATGGTTTAAATCTCATACATTTCTTTCACTATCAACACACACTCATACATCTTTCTTAACCCAGACATATACACGTACTCACTAACACTATACTATGCTGTACTATACTATAATTATAATTGGCGGGTTTACTCTGTCTGCTGACACAGGACTCCTTCTGGTGTCGCTGCTTGCTACTGCTGCCTTCTTCAGGACTCCTCTTGTCCACTCTTCTCTCCTCAGCTCTATCTGCACTGTCTGCTACCCACTGACACATCGACTTTTACACTGTCCTGTCAAAACATTCTAGATGCCTTTTTTCCCCCAGTATACTACACTCACGTTTGTTTGAATGGCCAGGTGTTTTTTGTGAGCTTTACTGCACATGCTCAATACCAACATTCCACAAATGCTCAGTGCTGTCGTTTACCTCAGAGTTATGATCTGCTGACCTTTCCCCTACTTTTGGTTGCATATACTCTATAAATATCATGTGACCTGCAGCTTCCAATAGTGGAGTGACTCTTGCTTATTCAAAATGAAGTCTGAGGAATTTCTCTGCTATCATCTCCTACTTCCCGAAACAAGCATATATTCAAGCCAAAGAGCATACTATTTTATAGATATGCCACATTTAGCATATTGGATTTAATAAATAAAATAAAAACAACAATGGAGCATTAAGGAAACCTCTATTTTAAGTCTTTGAGAGGCAGTAGCTACAAATAAAATGTCCTTAAGATTCAATGTATTTTAAATGCTTTAGCAGTACTTATTTTGCATTAACTTACTTTGCACATTTAGCAAAATATAAAAAAAAAAAAATGAAACAGATGCAAACATCCACATTCACACACTTACCCAAACTTTTGAAGGTAACATGAAAAAACAGGGCATGAGGATAAGAGTTGCCCAGGATTTTAGGAGACATTTTCATGATTGTTTGAAATTTTTATTCAATGAAAATTTTGTATCCATTCTTTGTTAGTTGTCATGCATTTACCCATGTTAAAGCATATCATACATAAGCTCTCCCCAACCTCATCAGGCATTGCATTCCCACTGTTATTTTTCTAGTCACTTTTTCACGAAGGGCAGAAATACTAAATATATAAATACTTCCAAAGGCATCAGGAGGAATGGGTATACATACAGGCGCAAGACTGGTCATAACTGACTTAGATGAAGAACACTGTACCATAATCCAAATCTTCTGGTCTTTATATGTCTAGTGATATTTTAGAGAAGTACCTCCAAAGCAACAACAACTTTTGTTAGTGCCACGAGACACACATTGGAGCCTCACAGAATAGCAGTGACTAAACACCTAAAAGTAAGATGGGGAGCAAAGACATTGAGAGAATTGTGCTGTGGCACTGCTGCAAAACGCCATCAGATCCTTTGGACTAATAAAAAAAGCCCTGTGATATAATGAAAATATATCAACATCTTTACATTTGTACCAATATTTTATAGAGCTATCTGCAAAACAATTACTCCCCCACCCCATTTTATTTATCACCATACTGAAGTGGCCTCACAGAATTAATTGCCCTATGCAGATATAAAACTTTACATTGTATAGAGGCTTTAATACTGTAACTACTAGCACCACCCCAATCCTCTCTCATCCAACATTATGATTTTGTCCTACCGAAAGAGGAAGCGTCTGATTAAATGAAAATGCCAATACAATGTTTAAAAGAGAGACTATCCCAACTTGGAAAAAAAATAGCATTTGTTTTTAAAATTTTGCCTAAATGAATTGCCCAGTATGAAGAAACACCAATCAGACAAAAACTTCTCTAAATCTCTTTACAAATACAAGACATAGGACTTTTAGTAGGCTCATCATTTTGGAAATTGTGAAGAAAGTTTTAAATTCTGGGATACTGTATTAAAAAAACAACCCACCCCACCCCCACATTTACAGGGGGATTTTACAATTAAAACAAAATTTTAAAAGACAGGGACAGAGATAATCTCCAGTTTGGCACTGTCATCTAAAGAAACATCCCTCCCCCGCTTCTTTACCTGACCTTTCTTTTATCTACAACTACCATCTTCTGCTAACCACACGATTTTTAATCACATCAAATAAAGTTTTAAAATACAAACTATCCTAACTTCTAAAAGTTTAACATGAAAAAACAGGGTATAGGGATAAGAGAGCTGGCTTCGATTTTAGGGGAAATTTGACATTTGTTTGAAATACTTTTTAGTGAAACTACTGTATGCATTCTTCGTTAATTGTCAGGCTTTAGCACAGGCATTTGTCACACAGAAGCTCTCCCCAGCTTCATGAAGCTTTATTCCCCCTATTTTGCCAATCTTTCTAATCACTTTGTCCTGGCCTATCAGAAATAGTAACAATAAATAAATAAAACAACAGTAACAAAATCATTGGGAGGATTACATACTTGGTGATACTTTGTGATGGTATTTGTGCAGAGCAACAATTCCTTTTTTATCATCACATTGAAGAAGTCCTAAAGAGTCAAGTTTTCTCTGTTCTTATATAACACTTTACATTTTACTTTTACACAATGTGTCACCTCAGGCTAGTCTACACTAGAAGTGCTGCAGCGGCACAGCTGCACTGATATAGCTGCGCTGCTGTAATGCATCCGGTAAAGACGCACTTATGTCGATGGGCGAGAGTTCTTCCATTGGCATAATAAAACCACCTCCACAAGAGGTAGTAGACACCGACACTTAGGTTGGTGTAACTTATGTCACTCAGAGGGGTGGCTTATTCACACACCTGAGTGACACAAGTTACACTGACAGAAGGGGTAGTGTGTACAAGCCCCTAGATATTTTACAATGTCAAATAATACAAGACAGTAGACGATAGAAGTGAGAAATTACAGAAAACTGTTTTATGGTGAGTACAACTGTAATGCAGAGAAACTAAGTGGGGATTAAAAGGCATAATTGAAGTAGAAGAGGGTGTAATTGAAGAGGAGATTTGAAGCAAAGGGAAGCCAGCTGGTTCAGGGTACACCACTTTCCATAAACCCTCCCCCCCAATACAAGCACATAGGGCTCTTTTCAGTGGAACGGGTGCGTATGCCTTTGTTATTTAATGAACTGTAACCTTCCAACAAGTATAAACTATAAAATACAAAACAAAGTGTTCAAATGTCTTCACTCTCACTCCTTCCCTTTTTACAATGGTCTCCATTCCACTATGCACTGATCAGAAATTTCTCCTTACCTGGGAGGAGACCAGGCCTTTTAAAGCATTGTCCCTAAAACTATTGGCTAAGAAAGTACTGTGCAACCATCATATAAAAGAGGACACGCCATTCAAAAAAGTCTGAGAGTTAAAGATGGAGGCTCCTCACAGTCCTTTGAATTAAGCCTCACCAGCACTGACACTCAAACAGCTCATGAAGAGACACCAGACAGAGGAAACTGTGGGAACGGAAGGAACCAATATACCTTTGGCACAACCAGTGCGTGCCACTCTGGAAGCATGTCATGGAAGCAGGGCAACGAGGAAAGCAGCTGATGAAGGTTATCTAGACAGTGCAGAGGGGGAGCATGAGGCCAGACCGTTGACCCAGCTTTGGTTTAACATTCCAGATCCCAATCAGGATACCCCAATTCAAACAGAGGGGGGTGGGTTGGAGAGGGTTGGTAATAGGACCTGGCCATGCTAGCGGCCATGGCCAATGGACTCGCGTGTTCAGCTTCCAGCTGAAAGGTCGATGGAGTGAGACCATCCCAAGGCAAATTAAAAAAAAAAAAAAAAGCTGTGATCTAAAGAGGTCTCTTGACACACAAAGGAAAGGTTTTCAAGCACAGTATAAAAACTAATATGATGCCTTATCTGCATTTCTTATTTTAAATCTCACAGCAGCTGAGTGATGGTTCTTTAGAGACCTGGGAGAATGTGTCCGCCGAAAGCCATGAAGGAACAAACAGTTTGGGCCTGGCGTGCTTTTGCCCTCGCCCAAAACCAGATGCTCCATAGGCAGTGGTGCAGGAACAATTTTTATAGTGAGGGTATTGAGAGTCATTGAACCAAACTGAAAACCCTGTATATAATGGAAACCACTTCAAGCCAAGGGGTGTAGCAGCACTCCCAGAACCCCTACGTCCATAGGATACCAAAAGAAAAGGGGATGCTGATTCTATAGACACATACTATCTAACTCGGAGGAAGAAATCTGGCATGGAGGCTGTGCTAACCCATAACCGGTCAAACTGTTATGCTTTTGATTGTACAAGTTGCCATAAGCGGAATCATCATATATTGTCTGAAAGAGAAGCAGTCTGAGGACTGCCGAGATTGTGTCATAGATGCCCCAGGCCAGAGCAGCCATGACTGTGTGAGCTGGACTGCACATGATGTGAACCAAAAACTCCAAGATATTTGTGCCTGTTTAACCCAGGAATATTGTGCTCAAGCAGTGGAGTGGGTGAACAATGGGACAATGCTAGAGACCCAGATAAAGTGTTAGATGAAATAATCAGACCCTCAGATAAATGCTTAATGCAGAATCTTGAACCTTTTCTTCCTTCAGCAAATTACAAAGCCCTGTTGTGAAAAATAAATAAATAAAAGAACTGTTTGTAAAATACCTAAGTTAGAGGGTGCTTTGGGAACAAAACTGCTGATGCAAAAATAAAATAAAGTGAGGGGGAGACGGGGGCTGTAAATAAAATGTTAATTGCAAATGCCTGTGTGAAGCATGTTTTTCATGGGGCACCCCATTGTGGTCCCTGTGTCACATGAACAGATGGTCACTGAGCTCCTCAGCTCCTCATGCAAATCCTATGAAAATACAGCCCCATGCCTACAGCATCTGAGGCACCGGTTTGCCCCTAGCAGGCCAGGAAGCAACTTGAAGATAAGACTCAAGACCTGAACTTGATTCAATATTCTATGGGAAACCAGAGTAGAGACTGAGGGCAGGCCTGAGTTGTCCATGCATAGCCTTTGTCGAGAGAAGTGCTGCAGTGTTCTGTACAAGCTGGAATTTCCTAAGTGCTGACGCTTTCATTCCCAGATCTATTGCACTGTTGTAGTCCAGCCAACAGATGACAAAGGTGTGAATAACAACTGAGGCCAGCTTCTTGTCTGTCAGGATGGGACAGAGTCTCCTAGTCAACTAGAGATAAGAGAAAGCATTACTCACAGGGGCAGCTATGTGAGAGCTTAGTGTCAACAAGGAATCCAAGAGAGCTCCCACACTACACAGGGAACTGGGCAATTGCAGGTAATTGATTTAGATGTAGGAGCTGATCACAGGACATTCAGAGCTTTCTGAGATGTAATAATCAAATCCCATCACAACATGGAAATCTTATCTCAGCCTCCTGCTTTGCATGACTCTGTCCCAGAAAGGTGGTTCCATTCTCTGCTTTGATAACCATTACATATCCCCATTACACGGCCACTCCAGCCTGGCCTGACTCGCTGAGACTGTGGGAACCGGCAGAGATGTCATTCACTTGGCCCATCCCTAATTAGAACACTTCTGTGGTTTCTCCCCTGTGTGGATTCTCTGATGTGAAAAAAGGTAGGTGCTCCGAGTGAAGGTTTTCCCACACTCGGTGCACTTATAGGGCCGCTCTCCCGTGTGGGTTCTCTGGTGTATAATAAGGTCCGAACGCAGACAGAAGCCTTTCCCGCACTCGGGGCATTTGTAGGGCCTCTCTCCCGTGTGGGTTCTCTGGTGTTTTCTAAAATGAGATCGATCACTGAAGGTTTTTGCACAGGTCAGGCATATGTAAGGTCTCTCCCCCGTGTGGGTTCTGTGGTGTGTAACCAGGTACGAGCGCCTCCTGAAGCTTTTCCCACACTCGGGACATTTGTAGGGCATCTCTCCTGTGTGGATTCGCTGGTGTGTATTAAAATGTGACTTGTCACTGAAGCTTTTCCCGCAGTCGGGGCATTTGTAGGGTCGCTCTCCTGTGTGGGTTCTCTGGTGTATAACTAGGTACGAGTTCCGACTGAAGCTTTTCTCGCACTGTGGGCATTTGTAGGGCTTCTCTCCCGTGTGGATCCTCTGGTGGGTCTTAAATTGCGACCTATCACCGAAACATCTCTCGCAGGTCAGGCATTTGTAGGGTCTCTCCCCAGTGTGGGTTCTCTGGTGAATGACAAGGTGTGAACTCTGACTGAAGCTCTTCCCACACTCGGGGCATTTGTAGGGTCTCTCTCCCGTGTGGGTTCTCTGATGGGAAGTAAGGAGGTGGTACTGAGGGAAACTTTTCCCACAGTCAGTGCATATGTAGGATTTCTGCCCCAAGTGAATTCTCTGGTGAAGATTGAGGTCTGAGCTCTTGCTGAAGCTTTTCTCACAGTCCAGGCACTTATAGGGGTTCTCTCCCATGTGGATTTTCTGGTGAATAATAAGAACGGATCTCCAACGGAAGCTCTTCCCACACTCACCGCAGGTGAAGGGTCCCTCTCCAGCAGGGATTCTCGGTTGAACAATATCTCTGATTTCCTCTACCCTTCTGCTCCTCTGAGTGGATTTACCCCATCTACCCCCTGGCTGGTTTCTCTGCGGCCTCTCTGGCCTCCGCTTCCTCTCACGGACTTCTCCCTGCTCAGGACTCTGGGAAACATGCCCTTCGGCTCTTCCCGATACCATCGTGTATGGTTCCACTTGATCAGGACCTTCCTGATGAAGATTTTCTTCGTTGTTCCCACTCACCGTCCCATTACCTGCTGGGACAGAGAGAGAATCCAGACAGGAATCACTCCCTTTGCTGGGGAGACAGAGAACAGCAAAAAGAGGTATGGCACAGGGGGGAAAATATACCCAAATGACTACTGGGGACCAATAAAATAGGATCTGAATCACCTCACAAACCCTTCCACAGAGGGAGAGAGCTGGTGACCAATTCCACCTCCTTGTCCCATCTGAATATTGATGAGGGCAGCAGCTATAGGGTTACACAGAACTGGTGAAACTGCCCAAGGATAAAAATAATGGTTTCTGAGTCAATTTAGTTGTCACCTCACCTGTGTGAATATTTCTCAGGATTTCTTTTTCCTCGTAACGTTGGAGATCAGGGACCCATGGCTTCTCCTCACATTCCAGCCGGGAGATCATGTCAGATTTGGAAATTGGAAATCCTGCTTGGGGGGCAAGGAAACAAGTGTTGATCTTGTTCATTAGGGTCAGAGCTGTTACTACTTCGAGATCCCTGATCTAAGTAGAAAAACCCAGAAAGGCTCCTTCCTCTCCCTCCCCCAACCCTACAGAGACTGGGCTATAAGAACATAAGAACGGCCGTACTGGGTCAGACCAAAGGTCCATCTAGCCCAGTATCCTGTCTACCGACAGTGGCCAATACCAGGTGCCCCAGAGGGAGTGAACCTAACAGGTAATGATCAAGTGATCTCTCTCCTGCCATCCTTCTCCACCCTCTGACAAACAGAGGCTAGGGACACCATTCCTTACCCATCCTGGCTAATAGCCATTAATGGACTTAACCTTCATGAATTTATCCAGTTCTCTTTTAAATGCTGTTATAGTCCTAGCCTTCACAACCTCCTCAGGCAAGGAGTTCCACAAGTTGACTGTGCGCCATGTGAAGAAGAACTTCCTTTTATTTGTTTTAAACCTGTTGTCCATTAATTTCATTTGGTGGACCCTAGTTCTTGTATTATGGGTATAAGTAAATAACTTTTCCCTATCCACATCACTCATGATTTTATATATCTCTACCATATCCCCCCTTAGTCTCCACTTTTCCAAGCTGAAAAGTCCTAGCCTCTTTAATCTTTTCTCATATGGGACCCATTCCAAACCCCTAATCATTTTAGTTGCCCTTCTCTGAACCTTTTCTAGTGCCAGTATATCTTTTTTGAGATGAAACCATATCTGTACGCAGTATTCAAGATGTGGGCGTACCATCGATTTATATAAGGGCAATTATATACTCTCCGTCTTATTCTCTATCCCCCTTTTAATGATTCCTAACATCCTGTTTGCCTTTTTGACTGCCTCTGCACACTGCATGGACATCTTCAGAGAACTATGATGACTCCAAGATCTTTTTCCTGATTCATGGTAGCTAAATTAGCCCCCATCATATTGTATGTATAGTTGGGGTTATTTTTTCCAATGTGCATTACTTTACATTTATCCACATTAAATTTCATTTGCCCTTTTGTTGCCCCATCACTTAGTTTTGTGAGATCTTTTTACTATACATCATAAAAGATCCAATGAGGCACTATTTTTGAGCAAGGGTTCAACCACTCTGCCTAGGGAATGGCCCTAACTTATTCCCATGAGGAGTTGAGCATAGTTGCTACACTCTTTAGGTATCTGGGGTACAACCAAGTCTCCATCGCTGTCAATTATAACCCCTCCATCCCTCCATACACACACACACCTCCACAACACAAACCAGAGCAGGAAAACATTAAGGGCTGGTAAAAAAATCCACACCCCTGAACGACTTAGTTAAGCCAACCTAAGTCTCTGTGCAGGCAGCACTAGGTTGACGGAAGAATTCTGTCAATCCAGCAACCGCCTCTCAGGGAGGTAGATTACCTATAGCAATGGGAGTTCTCTGAAGCACTACAGCAGTACACCTGCAGCTGTGCCGCTGTAGGGTTTTAAGTGTAGACACAGCCTTAGGGAACCAAAAGGGATATATTCAGATAATGGAAGGAGAGCATGTGTCCAAGGAAGCATACATGGAAATAGCACAAGCAGGTAGGGACAAACTCAGGAAAGCCAAGGGAAAGAATGAGTTATAGCTAGCAAGGAATGTTAGAGACAACTAAGAAGGGGTTCTATAAATATGTCAGGCAAAATAGAAAGATCAAGGACGGTGTGAGTCCACTGCTCAGTGGAGAAGGTGAGCTGGTAACGGAAGATGATAGGAAAGCAGAGGTGCTCAATGCCTACTTTGCTTCAGTCTTCTCACAAAAAATAACATGGATGATTATCGAAGTTACCATAGATAATAAAGGGGAAGGGCTGCAGATCAGGATAAATAAAGAACATGTCAGAGATCTTCTGCCAATTAGAATGAATTCAAATCAGCAGGGCCGGATGCTATTCACCACAGGCTGCTGAAGGAATTAGCTGAAGAAATCTCGGAGTCACTGGCAATAACATCTGCAAACTCATGGATGACAGGAGAGGTCCCAGATAACTGGAGCAGGGCTAACGTAATGCCCATCTTTAATGGCAGGTCTATACTATGGCAGGGATTGACACTCTGAGATCAATCCACCGGCTATCAATTTAGCGGGTCTAGTAAAAACCCGCCAAATCGACTGCAGATCACTCTCCATTCGACCCCTGTACTCTACCCCCGACGAGAAGAGTAAGGTAAGTCGACGGGAGATTTTCTCCCGCTGACCCCTTGCAGCGTAGACCTCACGATAGCTCAACCTAAGGTATGTCAACTCCAGTTACATTATTCACGTAGCTGGAGTTGTGTTGCGTAGTGTAGGTTGATTTACCGCAGAAGTGTAGACATAGCCTAAAAAGGGGAAAAAGGAGGAGCCGGGGAACTATAGACCAGTCAGCCTGACTTCAATACCTGGGAAGTTACTAGAGCAATGTATAAAACATTCAATTTTCACATACCTGGAGGATGATGTGGTGATCACTAGCAGCCAGCATGGATTTACCAAGAAGAAATCATTCCAAACCAGCTTGATTTCCTTCTGTGACAAGGTAACTAGTTTGGTGGATGGGAGAATACGGTGGACATAATATACCTGGACTTCAGCAAGGCTTCTGACAATCCCACATGACATTCTGATAAGTAAGCTGAAGAAATGTGAGCTTGGTGGCACTACCATTAAGTGGATACATAATTGGTTAAACAACCACAAAGAGTAACTATTAATGGAATGATGTCAGATTGGAAGGAGGTCTCAAGTGGGGTTCAAAGGGATCTGTTCTGGGCCCGGTGTTGTTTAACATCTTTATTAATGGCCCGGATATAGGTATATAGAGCATATTGATCAAATGTGCAGATGACACAAAGCGGGGGGAGAGGGAGAGTTGCCAACACTTTGGAGGACAGAGCTAAAATTCAGAGGGATCTTGACAAATTGGAGAGCTGGGCTATAGACAACAAAATGAAATTCAACAAAGACAAATGTAAGGTGCTAAACTTAGGGTAGAGAAACCAAATGCACAAATACAGAATGAGGGATAATTGGTTTGGCAGCAGCATGGCTGAGAAGGATCTGGGAATTGTGGTGGATCACAACCTCAACACAAGTCAGCAATGTGATGCTGTTGCAAAAAAAAGCAAAGCAATTTTAGGTTGCATTAACAGAGGCATAGTGCAAGTCATGGGAGGTGACAGTACAGCTCTATTCAACACTGGTTTGGCCTCAGCTGGAGTACTGTGTCCAATTTAGGTCACCAAGGTATAGAAAGGATGTCAAGAAACTGGAAAGGACCCAGAGGTGAGCGATCAAAGGGATGGAATGCAAGCCATCTGAGCAAAGGCTGAAGGAACTGGGTATGTTTAGTTTGGAAAAGAGGAGATGAAGGGGGGACATGACAGCGGTCTTCAAATACTTGAAAGTTGCCATAAAAAAGATGGAGAAAAGTTGTTCTCTCTTGTCACAGAGGGAAGGACAAGAGGCAGTGGGTTCAAACTACAGCATAGCAGATTTAGACTAAATCTCAGGAAAAAATTCCTAACTATAAGAACAGTCAGACAATGGAACAGATGCCTCGGGAGGTTGTGGAAGCTCCTTCATTGGAGGTTTTCAAAACAAGGCTGGATAGCCATCTGTCTTGGATGGTTTAGACACAACAAATCCTGCATCTTGGCAGGGGGTAAGACTAGATGACCCTTGTGGTCCCTTCTAACCCTATGATTTAGACTGTGAGCTCTTTGGGGTGGGGACTCTCTCACTGTGGGTCTGTGCAGTGCCTAACTCAAAGGGGCCGTGATCACTGATTGGGGCCTTTAGGTGCTGCCCAAATATGAGTCGCCAAGAAATAAACAGAGGAAATGCCACCCAGGGCCTGGAAAGAAAATCACTAGACACCTGCCCTCAGTCTGGAACAGAGAGCAAAAAGTTTTCTGTCATGGGGTCATGATGGAAGAGCAGTAGGGTACATCCAATGGCTGGTCAATGGTCATTCAGCCCTTCCCATCATCCATGAGACCTGTTCTGCCCCCGCAGAGTCCTGAGTCTGAGTGCAATGTGAAACACAAAGACCAGCCTTCCTCTCTCTTCCCTCCCCCACCCCCCATTGCAGCAATATATCCCACCAAATTCGTCTGGACCATAAATAAACCCTTGCTCAGCCCCATGACACTGCTCCGTGCCCTTCCTGGCTGGTGGAAGAGAGTTGAGAACATCTGGGGCCTCCCACTAACAAAGCTGGCTGAGGCAGACCACAAACAAGATGGAGAAGTGCATTTGAAAACTGGCCGTTGGGGACCTGGGCAGAGCCGAGTCATGAAACACTTGTCTATCTCGGAGGCTCCAAAGGATGTTAGCCCTGGAAACAGGAGGAAACTGAGTTTGTCCCACTTGAAAACCTTAGTTATGGGAAGGCTAGCATCGTTATGTCCCTGCATCTTCTTTCCTGGGGTATTGAGGGGCCAGTCTCTCACACAGGGGATCTGGGACTATCATGTGAAATCTGGGGGACCAGCGAAGAAGCATGCACATAAACTGACCAAGATGCTCCAGACGCACCCCCCACCCTCGCAACACACACACTTTATAATACCCAAGGGGACAGGAATCCTTACCCAGCGAGGTAACAGTTTCATAATTCTCCTGCATGACGCCCCAGTAAAATGCTCTCTGACTCAGGTCCAGCAGAGCCCACTCTTCCTCCGTGAAATACACAGCCACTTCCTCAAAGGTCACTGGTTCCACTGCAGACATTTCCCTTCCCTTCCCTCTGGGGGATGGGACAATCTGGACTTGAATGTTACTCTGCAGCCTATCAGGGTGAGAAGGACAATTAGTCCATTTCACACCCTAATTCCCCCCAGGTTCTTTCTCTGCAGACACATTCTAGATTCTGCCACGTGGGGAAACAGTTCCACAAAGATTTTCAAAATCAGCAACATCAAGTTAGTCCCAAAATCAGTGCTTAATTTGTGTCAGGGCTGAGCACCGGCACCTCTAGCCTTGGCAGTTCATAGTCCCTGCACCTCTGGCCTTGCTGCATCAGTTACGAATGGAAAAAAATTGCTTGAGCCTGAGTACCTCTTACATTACAAATTAAGCACTGCCCAAAATCCACATTCATTTCTCTCAATAAGTCGTCTGAGATTCCAAAATGCTCAGCCAGAAACATTGGAATTCAGTTCCGAATGTCTTTTATTCAGGTGCCTGAACACAGACTTAGACACCTACCTTTAGGCTCTTGTATTTCAAGACCCTGACCTGGTCACTTTATTCCAGTGGAGGTGCCGCCTCTCCCACCAGGACTAATCCGATTGAGGCAAAACAGAGATTTAAGTGAAGTCAATGGGCCCGCTCACATGGCCAAAGACAAGCATATAAGTAAGTGTTTACCGGATTAGATCTGAAGTTAGTACACAAATCATATCAAAAAGAAAAAAAATCAGTGTATATGCACAATGGAGATTTACCAACCCTTATAACAAAGCAATATCAAAACAGCTCTTTGAATATTATAGAGACGCGAATGTCTGAGCCAGAAATTCTGTCAAATGTAGTTTAGAGCCAAAATTTTTAACATGTAAGGGCTGTTGAAAATCCGATTAAACTTTTTTATGCATAGTGCTTCTTTTCCATCCTGCCCCGTCTCAAAAACAGGCTGAGTGTCTTTTCCTCAATGTTTCTACAATAAATTCACCTCTGGACAGAAATTTTCAACCCTAAAGATGAGCATACGATTTGCCAGACTGAATCAGACCCAAGATCCATAAGCAAAGGAACTGGTTCCTTCAGGCTAAAGTTGTTCAGCCAAAGAGCAGAATCCCAGGAGCCACTTTGGGGGATCCCCCTAAAACTGTCCTAAGGGAAGCAGATCCCCCCAGCAGTGCAGGGACAAGGCAGAGGCAGGAACTGACTTTTCCCCTCCATGCTCCTCCCCTTGTCCCAGGAAAGTCAATCTGCCCCGGGGTGCTGCAGGAAATGGAGCTGGGCAGGGATGGGAACCTCCCACCCCACTCATTGCTCCTGCTGCCCCTGCCAGTCTCTGTCCCGTCTCCCTCCTGCCCCCTCGGGCTGGGAGACTCGGTCCCTGGCCCGGACCGGGGCGTTCGCTCTCCGGAGCTGGCTCGGCTCCTGCAAGCGCTCAGGGGGGCAGAGCGGGGGGGGGGGGGATCAGGGAGGGCAGCAGCTCTGGGACTCGCAGACCCCCGCCCCCCCGGGAGCAGAGCTGGGGCGAGAAGGGGCCGTTGGTGCAGAGTCACTTTCCTGCCCGGCCCCAGCCCTTTCCCCGGGTCTCTCCCCTCACCTGCAGGCTCCGGCTCAGGGGCTGGTGTCGGCAGAGCTGATTCCAGCCCCCGGAGAAAGTCCCCCCGGCTGGGCACAGAGCGGCGCTAGGGAAGGTCTCTCCCCGCACACACCCCGCGGAGCAGCAGCGGCTCAACCCGGCCTCCCGGCTCACAATGGAGGCGGCAGCAGCGTCTGACCCGGGAAGCTCAGCCCCGGATCTGCGGGTGGAGAGCAGGAGGCTGGAGCCAGACGGATGCTCAGTAACAGCTGCTGAAGCCGCTGCCCTCACTCTGCCCGTACTCCCCCCAGACTCTGTTTCCGGCTATCAAAGAGGGTAAAAGGGGGGGAAGATGCAGGGTGCTCAGGGAAAGGCGAGGCAGAGAGAGGCCAAATCAGGGTCCAGGCGCTGCCGGATGGGGGCAGAGGGGATGAAAGTTACTGCAAAGGAGGTGAGCTAACTTATTTCCGGGTCTGCCAAACGGAGGAGCTTGTGCTCCTGGCTGGCTGGCTGGAACATCTCAGCTCCCCCTCCCCAGACCTGGGTGTTAAAGGCGCAGGGTCACGCTGTGCCTAGGCAAGGCAGTTCTTCTCTGTCTGAAACGGCCAGCTGAGCTGCTGAAGGAGACCGGAGTCAGTGGAATATTGTTGTAAACAACCACACACACACAACACAAACATGCACAAGTGCACACACACAACACATACAACGCACACACAGAACACAACACACACAACACACAGATAAATCATCATTTTCATGTGGTTTTGGTGTTTAAAAAACTTCTTTGGCAATTTCTGTGGCTGTAACATGCGGGCACGTCCAGCCTCATAGTAGTTCACTTGTTTGACTTCTTGGAGTTCTGATTGCCAGGATTGGCCTCCCTTTCCTGTAATCCACTGTCAATGTAGCGTCACTCCTTTTAATTATGTAACGTTTGCAATTATTTTTGACTCATTGATTTTACAGCGCCAACGTTTATTTTATTTATGTATTTTATTATTTACAGACAGATATCATCTTCCTTTCCAAATGCAAACGGATGGACATCATACATAAATAACTAACCCTCCACACAAATGGACTTTACTAAAATAAGACAGGAGATCTACATTACACACTTCACCTCTCTACAAAGGAAAAAGGACTGTAAGCTGTCTAAAATCCTACCTGCCACATGGGGCCACAACAGGGGTACCCCTAACTCACCCAGCAATATCGTCAATTTATCCAGTTACACACTCAACCCAGCAGCAGAGTCTGTCCTATCTCGGGGACCCTCCTTTTGCCCCAGCACCCCCACGAACATGATACAGTTCTGTGGTGATCTGGAAGCCTACTTTCGCCGCCTCCAACTCAAAGAATACTTTCATGATAACACTGAACAGCGCACTGATACACAGATACCCTCCCACCAACAACACAGGAAGAAGAACTCCACATGGACTCCTCCTGAGGGTCGAAATGACAGTCTGGACCTATACATAGAATGCTTCCGCCGATGTGCACAAGCAGAAATTGTGGAAAAACAACATTGCTTGCCTCATAACCTAAGTCGTGCAGAACGCAATGCCATCCACAGCCTCAGAAACCACCCTGACATTATCATCAAAGAGGCTGATAAAGGAGGTGCTGTTGTCATCATGAACAGGTCTGACTACCAGAAGGAGGCTGCCAGACAACTCTCCAATACCAAATTCTACAGGCCACTTTCCTCAGATCCCACTGAGGAATACACTAAGAAACTGCACCATCTACTCAGGACACTTCCTAAACTAACACAGGAACAAATCAACATACCCTTAGAGCCCCGACCAGGGTTATTCTATCTACTACCTAAGATCCACAAACCTGGAAATCCTGGACGCCCCATCATCTCGGGCATTGGCACTCTCACTGAAGGACTGTCTGGATATGTGGACTCCCTACTCAGACCCTACGCCACCAGCACTCCCAGCTATCTCCGTGACACCACAGATTTCTGAGAAAACTACAATGCATTGGTGACCTCCCAGAAAACACCATCCTACCCACCATGGATGTAGAGGCTCTCCACACAAACATCCCACATACAGATGGAATACAAGCTGTCAGGAACAGTATCCCTGATGATGACACAGCACAACTTATTGCTGAGCTCTGTGACTTTATCCTCACGCACAATTATTTCAAATTTGGTGACAATATATACCTCCAGGCCAGTGGCACCACTATGGGCACCCGCATGGCCCCACAATATGCCAACATTTTTATGGCTGACCTGGAACAACGCTTCCTCAGCTCTCGTCCACTCATGCCCCTTCTCTACCTACGCTATATTGATGACATCTTCATCATCTGGACCCATGGGAAGGAGACCCTGGAAGAATTCCACCATGCTTTCAACAGCTTCCACCCCACCATCAACCTCAGCCTGGACCAATCTACACAGGAGGTCCACTTCCTAGACACCACCGTACAAATAAGTGATGGCCACATTAACACCACCCTATACCGAAAACCCACTGACCGCTATGCCTACCTTCATGCCTCCAGCTTCCACCCCGGTCACACCACACGATCCATCGTCTACAGCCAAGCACTGAGGTACAATCGCATCTGCTCCAACCCCTCAGACAGAGACCAACACCTACAAGATCTTCACCAAGCATTCTCAAAACTACGATACCCACACAAGGAAATAAAGAAACAAATCAACAGAGCCAGATGTGTACGCAGAAGCCTCCTGCTACAAGACAGGCCCAGAAGAGAAACCAACAGAACTCCACTGGCCATCACCTACAGTCCTCAGCTTAAACCTCTCCAACGCATCATCAGTGATCTACAACCCATCCTGGACAATGATCCCTCACTTTCACAGACCTTGGGAGGCAGGCCAGTCCTCGCCCACAGACAACCTGCCAACCTTAAGCATATTCTCACCAGCAACCACGCACCGCACCATAACAACTCTAACTCAGGAACCAACCCATGCAACAAACCTCGATGTCAACTCTGCCCACATATCTACACCAGCAACATCATCACAGGACCTAACCAGATCAACTACAACATCACCGGCTCATTCACCTGCACGTCCACCAATGTTATATATGCCATCATATGCCAGCAATGCCCCTCTGCTATGTACATTGGCCAAACTGGACAGTCACTACGCAAGAGGATAAATGGACACAAGTCAGATATCAGGAATGGCAATATACAAAAACCTGTAGGAGAACACTTCAACCTCCCTGGCCACACAATAGCAGATGTAAAGGTAGCCATCTTACAGCAAAAAAACTTCAGGACCAGACTCCAAAGAGAAACTGCTGAGCTCCAGTTCATTTGCAAATTTGACACCATCAGATCAGGATTAAACAAAGACTGTGAATGGCTATCCAACTACAGAAACAGTTTCTCCTCCCTTGGTGTTCACACCTCAACTGCTAGCAGAGCACCTCACCCTCCCTGATTGATCTAACCTCGTTATCTCGACACTGATTTATACATGCCTCTGGAGATTTCCATTACTTGCATCTGAAGAAGTGAGGTTCTTACCCACGAAAGCTTATGCTCCCAGTACTTCTGTTAGTCTCAAAGGTGCCACAGGACCCTCTGTTGCTTTTTACAGATTCAGACTAACACGGCTACCCCTCTGATACTTAACATTTATTTTGGTTCACATTTTGTGCAGATGACTTGACTGTTGCTACTTTAATGATTATAATAGCAAATAATCATGAGCAATATAATTGTTAAGATTGATGATTAATATTAAATTATGCAAATAGCTTAAG